>NC_084916.1:16896041-17100740 GCF_949316345.1 Pungitius pungitius
AAAGATGCAACGGGACTAAACATATGAAGCTGTCACGATGCAACAAATCAGGCACTTATGGCGTATCCGTCGGCTGGGTGTAGGTTGATGAGCGTGGCGACGTGGACACATGGTGGACACGTCCTCTAAATGAAGAGGGACAGAGTGCAGGTTCGGGACCTGTGTGAGACGCTGTCAGACGGATGGTCCCGGAGGACGAGGGACTCCATTTGCCTCCCCCCCCCCCAAAGTCCGTCCTCGGTGATGACGCTTGACACGGCGCCGGCTGGGATGTTCGGTTCCGGTGAAATCTATCAGGAGAGGAAAGATAAGAAAGAGCGGCTTCAACAAAAGGAAAAACAAAAAAGGCGTCGTTGGGCGCGTTCCTCCAATCAGTGCGGGGCCTCGTCGGGGGGGGGGGTCAGGTGACGCAGAGGGCTCCCCCCCCGGAGGAGACGGTGAAAGGCTGCAACGAGAGGAGCCAAAATAGGGGCCAGACCTGAAGGATTCCACCAGCTCCCCAGCGTGATGTTTCCAACATTAGAGATCCATTAAGAAGAGAACCTCAAGTGGCCTCAGAGTCACACCGAGTCCTCTGTTCTACTCAGTAAGGGATCATCCTTCAGGTGGGATAGTTTTGATCGACCCGTATGGCTACAAATGCTCAGATGTCATATTATTATCACGTGAACATGGAAATAATCACACACATCCTCATCCAGCCGCTTGTTTAGATCAATACCTTTGACTTTCTATAAAGAACACTGAAGTTACGCCCCCTGTGAACGTGTCTTTTGGACGTTAAAGGCCTTCATTGGACACTGGTCACAGGTAACTGCAGACACACATGTGACCTCCTAGCTTCAGCGCATTTGACTCTTTAGCATGCGACATGCCATCGCAGACACGTACCTTCAGGCCCGGTGAGATGGTCGGGCGGATGGACTGGTGTAGCTGGGCGATCAGCCTACAGAGGGAGGATAAAAACACCGTGAGCACACAAACATATTTTACAACTTATGTGAGGAAAAAAAAAACACATATCAAGACATCTTTTGTCTTTCAATTGTATTAACAGAGGATATCTTTTTTTTATCAAAAGCCTTAAGATGAAGTTATTCCACTAAACAGTTAAATATTACTGCTGTTTATCATACATTTTTCTTTTTACAGATTTTGTTACAGATGACTAATTATTCGTATAGGTTTACGGACTTAAAAGAGAAAGGACAACATGTTACAGTGAGCTTTAGAGAGTGTTTATGTTCAATTAGGGGAGAGGTTAAACTGGGTCATGTTGTTTACCTTGTGGGACGAAGGGTCTTTTTAAACCGCCACTTGCCATCCTCTCTCTGCGGAGGTCAGCTGGGGGGTCATTTAGAGTCTCTTTAATGGACGGGCGGGGGGGGGGGGTTGGTGGGGTGAGGGAGGGCAAAGGCAGGCCCTTTAAAACGACTGGGAGAGGGTCACATGACCGGAGGAGAACAGAGAGAGTAAAACAAGAAGAGAGAGCAATCCCCCCCCCCCCCCCCCCCCCCCCCCCCGCACTGAAGCGAACACGGCCTAGAGGTCGAGGGGGCCGGTTCTGCCGGGGCAGTAAACACTCAGACGGTTAATGCGTGTTTACTGGCGGTGCTCGACGTGATCGGCGTTCGCTTCACATCGAATTAAAACGAACAAACAGAGCGCGCGGGGGGCTCCGGGGAGGGGAGGGGAGGGGAGGGGGGGGGTGGGGGGGCTAAGTCCTCGTCATCTTGTGTCGGAGAGATTCCACCAAACAAAGCGCGTGGTCGCGTGGTGCTCAGGGTACGGATGAAAAAAGCCTCCTTATCGGCCTCCGCCGAGGTCATCTGCGAGGTCACCGGAGCGCCACTCGCAGTCTGGGCTCTTTGTGAGTGTTTCTCTTTGGACTTTATGCCACAGCGAATGTTGTTTTTCACTTACTTAGTTACGAGGAGGTACTTTGTGTTGAATTCATTACAGGCTTCTGTATAGATGTTCCCAATTTATCCAGCGTTTTCATTTGGGTTAGTTTAAATTATGAGTCTTATTTATGAGGCCGTAATTATTCTCTCGAACACAAGTGGTTTCTTTCAAAATGTTTATTGAGCATCAACAAAGAAGGAAAATATTAAAGGGCTTACATAAGCTAAAAATCATAATAGTTGAACAATTCTCTCCATGGACATGATTACAACTTCACCAGCATGTGATCGAGCATCTTAAAATGGAATATTATGCCTACAAAGTCATCTTGTGTTAAATCAAAGAATTACATCAAAAGTTCTTATGTAGAGCATCTTAAAAAAAAAAAAGTCACAAAAATGAAAACAGCGCGTGGATTGTTTGGCTATTTACACATGTTGGTGAACGTATGAGCAACTATTTATATATGCATTTAATTGGATGTTTTGGGCGGTATAATCATTGATCATGAACAACTACATAATGAGAATAAAACAGCTGACGATTTCCACAAATGCACACAAAGCTTCTATAAGCCCTTTAACACTGGGTTACTATTATTTTACAAAAAGGAGGAGACAGCAAAGCATTATGTATACAGTACGACTCGTTCTCTTCTTTCCCTTAGTAAATGTTCCACTTACAAGGGACACAATTTCACCAGTTGACCCTCAGAGAGAAATATCTACAGTACGGTACTTCCCTAAAACTAAGCTACTACATCTTAGAGTGAAGAAGAGGAATTAAGTTGCACTGGCAGCTGTGTGCAGATGTTGTATTGACAGCGCGTCGTCACATCATTACCAGGTGAAATACAGTGTAACACAGCTGAGAGGGGAACTTAATGCACTATGGAGTCTTTCCTAATCTCCTGGAGGGGAGGAGGGGGAGGGGGGGGGGGGGGGGGATGGATTTCTAAATTGCTTTCCAAACGTACCGAGTGAGAGTCTGGTTCTCTAATCAGAGGGAACCAGTTTTTCACCATATTCTCTTGTACCATTTTGTGTTATATGTATTTTTATTATTATTATTATTATTAGTGTCAATTCTAAAAAGGTGGTAGCGTCCATAAAAAAATCCATTACTTGGGTTGAACCGGCCATGAGGACTCAGGGTGCAGGTTGTATAAACAGTTCAATATCTGGTGTACGGCTGATCTCTGTACACTCCCTTGGTGGTCCGGGCGGGCGGCGCCTTGGCGCGGCTGTTCGCCCACTCCTCCAGTCCTGGTTGAGGGGAAAAAGAGCAGAAACAGATGGGGGGGGGGGGGAGGGGAAGGGGGGGTGGTGGTGACAGAGGTGTAATTTTTAAAAAAATCACTCGTCCATAAAAATAAAAAGTTGCAAGCCTTTCAATCCGTACACAAATGCTGTAAATGTTTCTCCCTCTTAGACAGATGCATCGTGGGTGATTTGGAGGAGAGGATCAAACAGCTACTTGAAGAGGCCCCCCCCCCCCACACAGGGGCTGTCGATGTGAAGGTGGCGCTATCGATGGGACCCTTTGTGTGATCTTCAGCCAGCGCGGAACACTTTCTGAGGCTCACAAAGGGTTGTGTCTCCACCCCGTGTACAAAGGGGGGGGGGGGGGGGCTCTCTGTTGACAGCACACAGCCGATACCCCTTAATTAAACTTCGCCGCCCCCCCCCCCCCTCCCCCTCACCGACGGTCACTTTGAAGAAGGGAGGGGGGGGCCGAGGTGACCTTGCGTTACCGAGAACAAGGGTGCACACCGTCTGCTTTGAGGTGACATGTGACCCGACGGCGTTTACTCGCCGCTCTAACGAGGTGGAGCCGCTCGCTTCTTTCGCTCGAGTCTTGGCTTCGGAAAAAAAAACTCATTAAAATCTCTGAAAGAATAAAATGAACAACGCCTTCATATTACTTTTTAAACATCTTGAATTTAACACGAGGCTTTTGGCTCAGACACGAACATGGAAAATCTGAATCTTAAAATACAACGTCTACAGTTCTATAGTTTATCTTCAGGTTCACACTACAGACTACAAATATGATGGATAGGCGCTCTGCAGCAGATGCGTCCTTGGCCCGCTTCTCACGGCGCCGTGTCACTGGTCCACATTAACGCCGACCGTCAGAGGCGTCAATCAAATACGACTTCATGTCTTTGAAGTGTTCCTGAACACACACATCCATGCCAGCAGAAGACGTGCACACGGATGAGACGGTTTGGACCGTTATTCACTCCGTAGCGGACGGAGCTCCGGGTCCCCAACAGTCGACCCACCACGGCCCTTTGGAGAAGTCCCCCCCCCCCCCTCCCCCACCCCCCCCCCCCCCCCCCCTTAATGGGCTGCTACTGATTCATCTCCCCGTCTCTGAGCCCAAGCTGCGGGGACACATTCACAGAGAAAATACCTCCAGTGAAAGACATTTTGAAGCTGGCAAAGAAGCCATTGTGACCTACTGCAGCCGGGGGGAGTCGAGATGACCCGGTGTCCCGCAGAGAGAGAAAGAGAGAGCCGAGTTCCCCCCCCCCGAGGGAGCGGACGGTGTCAGAAGTTACCGGAAAGAACTAAAAGAAGCGCTTTCTCGTTTGTCAGTCTGCTTCATTGTGGCATTCGATGTTGTTTCATTTGATTCATTCTTTCTGGAAGGTGTTTTCATGCTTTGTTGTTTAGTTGCATGCTTCCAATAACATTTGATTTCGTGAAGGACTTGAACACCTGATCCATCATCATCAGTGCCTCCATCACCGTTCCTCTCCTTCACCCACCGGAGCAATTTATTTGTTCCTGATGCATTTTGACGACAGCGTCGTTAAATGTAGCACAAGCGCTTAAGCTGCAGGGATGTCAAATAAAACAGGGCAGATACTGAAGTGAATTTCCAGCAACCTTTTATCTTTTACCCAATTACCCAAACGCCATGGAGGCCTGAGGCCTGAGGTCATGAGCTGTGAGCGTGACGAGAAGGAACCAAAGGTCTACAACTCACCGTACGAATCATACGACTCCTCGCTGTGTCCGTACTCGTAGTAGTCCTCCGAGCTGCAGGCAGACAGAGCACAAAGAAATCAAGCCATGGATCCAGTGTCAATGTAACAACCGTGGGGGGGGGGGCACCAGAGTAACAGCTCCTCACGGCACACGCGCCGCGTCGCTGCGGTGGCGATGAAGAGAAACACACAGAAAGGGGATATTTATACACTAAAAAACAAAGAAAGGGCAGCTTTCAATCACTTAAAAGTTCTGCCACATTTGCGGTTCTACGAGGCAATTTCCTCCGACCTTATTTCTGCACAAACCTCCAGTTCCATACCAGCGCACATGGAGATCTATGCGAGGTGGCAACTTTAATGAAAAATAAAAAGACGGCGAGGCGAGTTGCACCGCGCTTCATTTCGCGCTGGTTTACTTATTTTTTTTGATTTTGTATATCTGCGGCGGGAGATGCTGACAGAACAATCCTGCGTCGGTACCACTCAGCGGCGCCGCTATCATCCCAGAGAGGCAATTCATCACAAGGCCGCGGCAGAGCCGACGCCGGGCCATCACAGCTGGGTCCTCTCTCCTCGCCCGGCTGTCACTCAGCCTGTCAGCGGCCCGCGTCACCTCTCCGCTCGGGCGGATTAGGGAGCCGAAGGGAAGAACCATCCCGAAGCCCCGACACATCAGCATCGGCACCGCCCCCCCCCCCCCCCCCTCACCCCACCCAACCGCCGAGGGGAGTAACATCCAACGTCTCGCTGCGGTTAGGGTTCCTTTTTGCTTTTGCAAAGGAGGCTTTCGTTTAGTGCTCCATGAAAAGAAGCTGCACAGTGAGTACATTTTTACGTAATTATGAGCCATTTTTTATTTGTGTACTCGAAAATAATCTGAATCTTATTATTATTATTATTGTTTTTCATTAAACGTGTGACTCATTCAAGTTTTGTCTTTATAAAATATTTAGCAAATTTATCACAAGTACTAATTTGGAAAAAAGTCGATGACAATTTCGCTAATTGTTGCAGTTTAGCTGAATTCTGAGGTAGTTTTGTCTGTTGCTGTCATAAGAATTGACGTTGTCTAACTAGTGTGCAACATAAAGGCAGATATGCAATAACATGAGTATTAAACTCCCAGACAAATGTTGTGCTTTACAGAAAACCATCAATAGAGGCCTTGTTTTTATTTGGTTTAGTGATTCCCACATGAACTCTGTTCCCCAGCATTGTGTTTGCAAAGAGGCAGAAACAAAAGAAACACATATAAAAAAACTGGGAAAGTCAACTGTTGCAATTTCTTCATTTCTAAATGCCAGCAAAACGAAGTGAGAAAATCCGTTTTCTTGTATTGTGGGTGAACTCATCCTCCCTCTGGCAGCCGCCCAACACCTGCTCAGCTTCGTCGGGTTCCCTGGTGAGGATGGAGAAGACAACATGGAGGACCGTGGGAGGAACCGGCCCTCAGAGCCCTGCAGACACGAGGAAGCTCCCTGAGGCCCGCTGAGGCCCGCTGGCCAATCAATGGCGAGCCTGCACAAGCAAACGGGCTCCACACCCCTCGACTCGCCGGACGAGGGAGGCGTGGAGAGGGAGAGGACGGGGGGGGGGGGGCGGGGGGGAGAACGCTGTGACTGAAAGCACGTTTGGGCTCGTCCGGTTGAGCTCCCCAAGACAAGACCTGACAGGAGGCTAAATAATTGGATTTCACGCCGAAATGCGTCCGAAATGCACACCAATTTAGACAAACGTCAAAAAAAATATATGTATACTTGCTAACAGGTGCTTGCAGACGTATTGGGGGGTGGAGGGGGGTACGTGAAGTATTTGAGCGTTTCCGGCTCAGTGTGACATTAAAAGAATAAAAAGAAACACTCAAACACAACTGGGGTGCTTGCACAATCGTCCTCACACTATTCTGCTACGTGCGCACTTTTTCACCGCACTCATCTCCAATCATTTACCTCCTGAAGAAAGCGTTAAGAAGGACCCACTTCTTTCCACTCCAGGTCTCTCTGTTGCCGAAGGGCAGAACAGGACGAGTAATTGTGCTGAGAGCTGCCACTGCAGACTCTCTCTTCTCACAAAGGAGCGGAGCGCAACAAAGGCTGTTAGGCGCCTCTAATTTCTGAGGTGACGTTTCATCAATATCGCTACACAACTTCCCTGTGTTGTTACTTTCTCTTCTCAATTACAGAGACCCGGGGAGCCTTGAGAGAGAGAGACACATGCTGAAGGTCAAGGACTCAAGTCCAATTCTGCACCGCATGGCCGAATGTTGGATAGCCCACCTCCATCGTGCACACATCTGGAGTTTAAGCATTCTTCAGAAGAGTAAATGCATTCAATGTAAAGTACAGTAGGAAGGGACTTCAGGGGGGGGGGGGGGTAGCTCATTATTATTTCTGCCAGGAGACACACGCTCTGTGTCCGTCCACGGTTTGGATGCATGGTGCATTGTGGGTAAAACAGATTGTCTCTGCTGCTGCTGGGAGACAGCTCCCTGAGTTTAATTGTGTGTGTGTGGGGGGGGGGGGGGTTCTTGTCAAGATTGGGTGCTCGCCTCACATGACAACCTCAAGCGTGTTGAGACGTGGAGTCAACTCACAGCTTGATGGAGGCCCCACTCCGTCCAGGGCTGTTTCATCATGTGGATGAAACACACATCCTCCAGTCAGAGCCATAACCTGAAAAAGCTCCACTCCAGATCCCAGCGTCGCCTTGTCAGAAGTGCACAGCTGGTTGCATGAGCATAAGGACGAGCCGGGGGGGGGAGGGGGGGGGGGGGCTGGCGTGGTTGGATCTCACACCAGACCCAGTCCCTCCGTACGTGTGAAGATGCTTTGACTTTCTAAATAGGTCGGCTGCCGATTTTGACATTCGTTAGAAGGAGGCGAATCAAACATCCGTCTGGAGGCAAACGGGGGCGGGGGGGGGGGGGGGTGCGTCTCCTCCATCAGGCGTCTCACTGCAGACCTACTTCTCCACCGGTAACGACCCCCGCCTTCCCGGGCCTATCCGTCATCTGTGTAAACGCTCCGTCTTAAGCACCGATGTCGCCGCTCCGCGCGCAGACGTGCGGTGTTAAATCTCCATGATGTAGTGCGCGTCCCTGGTGGACTTTGTTTTCTCACGCCGCCATTACTCTTCCGGTCCTCTGTGATCAAATTGATGAAATGGAGGAGCGCATTACGAGGGATGTGGATGTGGATGGAGGCTATCGAACACACGTTCAGTTGAACCTCGTAGGGACAGAGTTGGACTCCATGGGCCCCAAAAAAAAATACGTTTGAAGCTGAGGATTAAAAAAGTAAAATGTGTGTGAAAGTGGCCCACTAGATGCTCTGATTACACCCACTCACTGGTGATTTCTACAACCAAAATGACTAGGGAAAAAAAAAAAAAATTCCTGCACTTTTCCCAACCGTCATATAATTTCAAATGGAAACCCTCCTCATAGATAGACTGGTGATTGCTCAATGTGGTGGCTGATTGCAACGCTGTCTCCAATGCTGACCCCCCGCTGAAGAATCACAAAGAGTGAAAGAATAGCCTCCAGCAAGAGTCTGACTTTACAAATGAGTCTCCTCCCAAGGTTGGAACAGACCATTTACGCTACTTTCCTCTTCTTTTTGGTGGGTCGGGTACATCAAATCCTGCTCCGGGGGGGGAAATACTGCCAGTTGGAAACATGTTTGGGTCGTTACACCGTGATTATGTGGAGCCTGTGGAAGACATTAGGTCTTATTGAAGGAACATTACATTTGCAATTTACAATACGCCAGCTTTTTGTCTCCACAGAGTGAGAGGGGTAAATCCCGCCCTCTCCTCCCTCACACGGTCTAATTCCCAGCCACAGCAGCTGTCACTCACCCTGACAAGCTGTCTACCTTGGAAAAAAGAAATAAAAAATGTGTCTAGGTACACAGCAACCGCGAAGCACCGTCGGCGTTTTAGAGGCAGACGGCTAACAGAACCAATCTGTTCTCAGAAAAAAAAAAAAAAAAACCACTATCCTGATACTCCCATTTTGCTAAATGGGTGTTGTCTGCCGCGGGGCTCCCCCCCCCCCCCCCCCCGACACAACAAGCGCATCTCCTCAAACCCGCCGCATCAGGGCCCGCGTGGTTCTGAAGAGACCAGATGTCTCAGATGCCGACGGAGCACTCGTCGATAACTCTGAGGACACACGCGGTGTAAAAAGGAGACGGGAGTGTTTGCCGATGGGCTTCAGTCGCGTTTTTTTTGGGAGCTCCTTCAAGGAATCAATACCAAGATGTTACATTTTGAAACCTAGAAAGCCAGCGCCCCCCCCCCTCTGTTCCCTCCTCGCTCGTACTTAGATTTACAGCCATTCCGCAGGGGAGCGGCTGCCCTTTAAAACACTGTCACACAGCTATCGCCCCCCCCCCCCCCCCCCCCCCCTCCCCCCTCCGGGCCTCTGGGATCCAGCCCTGCCATGTGGCGCGCCAAGATGCGAGAGGGGAAGGTGCGAGGTGTCAGCAGCCGTCCGTCCTCCGAGGCGGCCGGCGTGAAACAGGGCTTTGATCGCCCACGACCTGCGAGGGCCGAACCTCGCCCGCGACCTCGCCGCGACCCCCCCCCTCTCCCCCGGGTGTCTCTGCCCAGAGACGTCGCCTCCTCCCTCCCCGCTGATGGAATTAAAAGATGCTCTCTCGGGGCAAACAGGAGAGCAGCGCCTCAAGTTAAGTCTCCTTTTCAAATGGAACCAGGTCTAAACTACTCCACCCCCGTGTGACGGAAGGTGGACATCGGAGGGACACAGGTTGTCTCGTCTCGCTCGTCGGCGTTTGTAGCAGAGAACATTGAAACGTTTTCGGTGGAGTGAATGTTAAATGTGGGTTTTGGTTCCGCTGTGTGAGAACAACCTGAGTGGCAGCCTCACATCTACTTGTTTTTAGGGGAAAAAACAAACGCAGTCAAACTGCGATGCGCTGATGCATATTTAATTAGAAAGCTGTTAACGGCGTGACGGTGTTCAAGCCCAAAATACATCTTACGGGTAATATCGTTATCACACAGAGACGCTTGTCTCGTCTCGCTCCTCCGCATCTGATCCCTGCAGCTCTTCCTTCACGTTGGAGTCTAGAGATCTTCACCAGATCTCACCACGCTCCATCCGTCGCTTACGTTACAGTGAAAGGGTCCTTTGTGGTTTATTCCAGCTCTTACTGACCAGCAGGACGCCATCGACGAGGGAACCTTCAGGGTTTAGTTTTAAGAAAAAGGTGACGCGATATGCAGAGAAATACTGGACACGCTTTTTCTTTTTGATAAGTACGTTGTTTTCGACCATCTTACTTTTGACTTTCCTTCAATCCTGGAAGCTTTCTAAATGCTCTTATTGCAATGGCGCCTATTTGTACCTAGTTTATCATTTTATGTATATCATATTTATATCTTATTGCTGCACTGCGTTGTCTGTTGTCTATTGTTGTCGTACCGTCTTCCGTCACGCACCAACCGCCAAGTCAAATTCCATGTCTGACACATGATGGCAATAAACGTCCTGATTCCTGATTTGAGGTCCTGCGAATCAAGTTGCAACAGGCTCTCAAAAAATCTTCTTTATCCCCAAATATCAACAATCAACCAATCAGAGTCCTCGCTTTGGTGAAGCCGTGTTCCACAAGGCTTTTCGGGGTGATTCAGGTATCACTGAATCCTGACAATCTTTTTAAGACAAGAAGCCCATTTTAAAGCCGTTCTGTCCCCGGGGGGGGGGGGAGGGGGAGGGGGGGGGGGGGGTGAAACCCTGACAGAGAGGCCGTAAATCCTGCTTCTGGTTGTCCTGCGGCGGCTGAAATCCTTCCACGCGGTCGGAGCTCAGATCGGTGCCTGCCAGCTCCGTCGGCTTCTCGCACACAAAGACACGCACACACACACACACACACACACACACACACATGCGTGGACGCAGTCCCCTCGCTGCAGCTGGGTCCTGCCGCGTCCTTCCTCGGGGTCGGGGGGGGGGAATAGTGCGCCTTTCGCCCATCAAGAAAAAACTAAGTAGGCCTGTGACAGTGAAGATGGATCTATAGGGGGACGGGAGTATGTTGCTGAACTGCAATGATAATGAAGGAAAAAGCCTCCATGACTGTGGAGGGAAACAAACGGGCGGACAAAGAGAACACGGCAAACAATGCAGCTCGTCATTTTTAGACAAACGGTCGAATTTCAATCAATCCACAGTTGGTCAAATGACAGAAATACTGCATAAAGCTGTGCACACGAGGCAAAGTCAGCCTAATAGGGAGGAAGTGGATCAGCCCTCCTCCCAACAGACAACTGCCCTCCCCCCCCCCCTCCTCCTCTCTCGCCACCTTAACCAAAAACACCCCCACTATACGAGAGGATGCTGATGAAACTGCAGATTCCTGAGGCGGCCCTGCACCCCCCCCCCCCAGCAAGCAGAGCACTACAACCATCAGTGTGTTACAGAGGGGGAGTGTGTGTGTGTGTGTGTGTGTGTGTGTGTGCGTGTGATGTGGCCACAGAAGGAGGGATGGAGACATACATCTTGACGCCTCCAATTTGACCGCCGCCCTCCACGAAAGCCGAAGAACAGAAAGATGCTGTTTCTTGATTTTTCTGACGTTTCTTTCCCGGCTGCAGCCAATAAAATCAAACCACACAGAATGTTGCAACTGTCACAGGCCAAGACCAAAGAGAAGCCTTTGACCTTGTGTGGCTCGTATAGTGTGTGAGGAAATCAATATTTAGCATTTAGCTGTGTAAGACTCTGTGTTAAATGGGGCAGTGTATCACTAATGCTGGTTATTTTGCATTGACATACAAATTAGCTCAATGTAGCTTTAGCTAAATGCACTTAAAGGGTCGCGCCGGGAACCGCAGGGTTGGCGGTTTGAACCCGAAGAGTCACCTGACCCCTGACCCCTAACGCTGTGGGACAGGGTCAAATGCAGAGAGCAATTTGAGTCAAACAATAATGAGTTCTTCTTTTTTCATCTCCAAAATAAAATTGAACCGGAGACCTTGCCGTTCAACCTTTTCAACTCTTTTATAAACTGAAGTTATTTAAGTGGAATTCAAAACTTAATTTTAAAAGAGAACTTTAAGGTCAGTTAAACATTTCACACTTGACAAAATGCTTCATTAACACAGAATGTTCTTTGGAGTTTCAAGCAGCGCAGAAAAGGGGCATAAATGACTCCCCACAGCTCATGCACCATAATCCAGCTGTTCGCAAATCTCAAGCTTACCTCACGTTCACCCAAATGGTCTGCAGCGGATTTTCTGCCCTCACACATAAATATGACTCATGTATTTAAACGGGGCCCCTCCCTCGAGCAGGACGCTAAAGGGAACGACTGCGTAAACCCGGCCGTTTATTCCTCGTTCAGGAGGAAGCCCGAGCCAAAGAGCAGCATTCAAGTGCTAACGCTAGTTAATGATGTGCTAACCTACTCTCCTGTTTGTTGTTCCGAGCCCGAACGCGAAGAGAATCCGACGCCTTCGCACTGGAGCGTCTCCCCGAGCGGTCGCTCTGCTGTGATTGGACGTTCGGATCCGGAGCCAAACTTACTTTTGTCCTTGATTGGTGTAGTTGTTGTCGTACGACTCATATCCCTGGTCCTCGTACGTTGTTCCGTATTCGTCGTCATATTCCTGTAGCGACAGAGACAAAAGGGAACCGTTCAGACGGGGTGCAGACGTGGTGCAACCTGTAGAAATGTGGAGCAAAGAGGTGGAGAAGAGCTGCCGGGGTCGGACCGCTAACGGCGCCGCCCTCGTCTTTGTGTCAGCTGACTGGACGTTAAGACTCGTTTCATCACCACCTCAAAGGATGAGCCCTAAACATCTGCTTGCGCCCCCCCCCCCCACCCCTCCTGCACTCCACCCGGGCTCCCGCCAAGAGGAACATCAAAGCGAAACCAGCGCCGCCGCACCCGTTCCTAATTTGGGATAAATGGGACTTAAGCTCCACAAAAGGCGTCGACCCCTAGCGACGCATCTCTCGGCCCCCGCACGCTCCTCGGCTAATTCCATCCGCCCCTGATCCGCGTGGCGGGGGGGGGGGGGGGGGGGGGAATGTCAGCGAGATGCAGCGTCTGGCAGAAGAACACGTTGTTATTAAGGCCCTAATTCCTGATTAGCTGAATGACGGCGTTTGGATTGGACCCTTTTATCTCTAATCCTCCAGAACTGAAGCACATGTGACGACGGGAAGCAGGACTGTCGACCGAGGGGCGCGTTGTAATAATTCACTGTAAGGGGGGGGGGGGGGGGGGGTGCATTTTAAGAATCCCTTTCATATGCTCAAACCTCGCTTTTGGTATTGCTTGTATTTCCTCTGATGTTTGCGTGTGAGGGGGGCAGGCGGGGGGGGGGGGGGGGGGGGGGTTGTTTGCTTTGATGGAGGTCCATCTATTTGTCTGGAGGTAGTTGGAGGGGAGTTTAAATCCCTCCTCGCAGTTTGTAATTCTGCAGTTTGCCAGTTTTCCAGCAGTCAGCGCTCCCCAGTGCTAATGCAAGGACTGACTTCAGTCAACAACTGGGCCTTTTAAAATGGGAAGGAGAACTTGTTCTGAAGAAAAAAAAACGTCTTTTGGTCCCACGGGGTGTGTAATTAAAAGCGTTCATTAATGGGCAGATCATACTGTAAACTTTGATTTGCTATTTCCAATCATAACCCTCGGACTGCTTCATTAAGGGTTGTGACAAAGCAATTAAAAAAAGAGAAGTTGATGAATTTGGAAACTTGGAAACACAGAGTAGTAATTTTGTTTGTAGTCTTTGAATAATAAATATCCCAAAGATCATTTTACTGCACCATTTAAAAAGAAAACACGGGTTAATCCATTTTAGTTTAGTTTGAGGTTCACCCTTCATTGCTCTGAACTAGTGCTTTGCAGCATCACTGGACGCATAAAGGGACATTAGAACACATTCCACACAGTATAAGTCCTGCATTCAGTGTTTAATTCAAGTGAAGGATGAAAGAGAGTCATCATCATATATAGATTTGAGTAACTCTGTTCAAGGTGGAGCTTTTCATTCATCAAATGTGTCAATGCGACACAGCTTTGGCCAGAAGGCATCTACACCTGCATCAAATCAGACCTCATTTCAAGTTGTTTCTGTTTTTGTCCCAAACCTCTGGGGATCATCCATATTTAAATACATTTAAATGTTGTCTCTATTTCACCTCTTGCAGGCTGGAAATAAATAAGCACGGTTATGAAAATGTAATGATAAGAGCCGCGGAGCTGTCGAGGGTTTCTTTGGGTGCAAAAACACGAGGAATTCCAAGTCTGCATGATGTTCTTTTCCAGACAATAAATACCAGAATCCTGTGAACAATCCGGTGACGTCACGTTTTCAACATGCTCCTCAATGAAACCTGACTTCTAGCACACATTATGCTGTGAGCTCTTGGTTAAAACCCTGGTGTGAAGGTTTGATCACTGGAATCCTACTACTGCCGCTGGATGCCGTTGGCATGGCGACATCAGGGGCCGTAAGTTGTTAAATTCAACATTGAAATGATTCCTCTGGGGCCGAAAACGTCAAATATTCATTTCACAGAACATCATCCAGGTAGCGATGACATGTGACCTCCTTTGGGGAAGGTCATTTGAGGGACTATTGTCATAGTCGCTGAATGACTGGCGCCACTATTCTTTTAGGCCACCTCTCGGAGCAGAGGCCCTGATTAGTTTTCAGCACCAGCCGTGTGCCATTAGCGTTAAGTGAGGCCCCCCCCCCCCCCCCCCCCGCGTCTGGAGGACGACCCTCTCAAGGCGGCGTCCGATGGGACCACGTTAAACTTTAACAATGGCGTGTTATTGCCATTTGTCCGCGCGGCAACTCTTTTAATCGGGTTACAAGCTCGCTGAGAGCACGCCGGCTTTATGAATCCCAGCGGCCTTTTCTCCGGTTTCTGACACGAGGAAGAAACGGCGTTAAGAAAACAGCTTTAAAACGGAGCCATTATAACATCTGATGTGTTCGCACCGATACGCCATTAACTCAAAATATCTCAAAGAGCACAATGGCGCCGACACTGCTGCAACAGCTCCAACACGAAACAGGATTAGTGTGACAGTGAGAGGTTGCAGGGGGGGGGTTTAGTGGGGGGGGGGGCAGCTCCCTAAGTGAGTCTTTCATTTGTATGCCAGTGGACGGCTGAGAGGCGTGTTGTTAAAAGATAAGGGGCCGGGCCTCTGAGGCCGCCGAGGACTAACGGAGGGCCTGGCACTGCGTGTCACAACAGCGGCTGCACAATACCAGTGTAACAGATAGGGGGGCCCCCGACGCCCCCCCCCCCCCCCCTCCAGGCGCCGGATTTGTTCCCTGCCCAGCGCGTTGAATCCAAATGAGCTCAGCAACACGCTGATGTCACGCGAGGTGCAAACGTCAAAGCCAGAAAATTAAGCAAATTTAAAAAGAAGAAGAGGATGAAGAGGATGAAGAGGCCTTGTTCTTTCCGGATGACTTGAGCAACGATACCATGTGGTCAAAAGAAAGGAAACCTGCAGAGCTCGTGCCACGCGTTGCTCGTGCGGCGTCTCAGTGACACAAGAAGGAGGCCCGACGTTGTCCAGCGTCTGTGACCCTCGGCCATCCGTCCCGCTTCTCCAAGCCACGCGTCATTTATTCTGCTCTTCCTGCCAACGCTTTTCAGAACGCTGAACAGGCTGGAATTTGCTCAAGCTTTTTTCCGCTGCAGGGGTAGAAAATACTACTCGAGCTATCAGATTGAGGCCGCCGAAGAGTTGGCCCATGCATCAAGTTGAAGTATCACAAATCTGTGCACACTTGACAAATGTCTTTGCCTTCTCCAGTGTTCCTTCGCCCGCTTTGGTTCAGTTTGTTTTTAAACCTTGGCTGAGCTTTGAATAAAGCTAATTCACACCCGTCAGGTGATATCAGGTGGATTCATTAATGCTTTAGCTATAACAAAAAAATAAAATGCAACATCAGTGGCTGGAGATTCTACAAAGAGTCTCCAGTATCAGAGTCATTTACACTTCACCCTCTGCTCATCAGGACTATCCACACGCAATGTCTCTCTTGGAGATGTTAATATATTTCAATGCATAATTGAATGAAAAGAAGTTCATGAAACATTAAGATCCCTCCTCTCGGGCAACATGGAGATATGTATCACGTTTCATGGTGAAGAAGGAGTCTCCAGTGGAAATGAAAGAGGATTCACATTCGTAAGAGAAGAGATGAAATGGTGAAGTGCATCATGGGTAATTGTTCTCCAGCAGGTAAGAAGCTGCTCTCAATGCACCTAATGACTCACGTGAAATGAGATTTGGCTCCAATCACAGTAACAACTTAAAGACTGATGGGCCTGCCAGGACCGCGTGGCGGGATAATGGCGTTTTTTTTGGGGGGGGGGTTTCGACCCGGGAACAATCGGATTCAGAGTAATTTGATACAAACAGCTTTGACAAAGGGAGATTATGTCAAACACGAGGCCTCCAATCAGAGAGGCTGCGCGGCCGATTGCCATCGCCACAGATCCCCCCCCCCCCCCCCCCCCGAGCGGTGACCCGGGTCTCGGGAAGAGGACAAACGTTTCTTCCCGTGGCGCGTGTGAAGCGTGTGACAAATGAAGGATATAAAAACCTCGGCTGGCATTTGGTTCATTGATGAAAACAAGGGCCCATTTGTCAGAGAACACTTGTCCTGCGATGGTGATTTATTCTGATGACACACAGTCAAACTCATTCAGCTTCTAATTTGCGGCGATGTGCTTCGATTTATCATCCGCCAGATGTTGGCGGCCTTTTTTTTTTTTGCTTCTTCCACCCGAATACACAGGTGTAGGTGTCGTGGGGGGGGGAGGGGGGGTGCAGTTTACAACTGTGACAATGATGGGAAACAGCTGGCCCAGGAGTCATTCTCCACGACCTCCACACGCTGAAATTGCGACCTTTGAATAAACCCGTCAGATGTGGTTAGCTACGGGAGAGAGGGGCAATCTCCCAGCGCAGGCCACCTCCCCCCTCCTTCTATCTCCTAAATATGCGATGTCGATGCTCCTTGACGGTGCAGTAAAAGGGGGGTGGGGGGGAGGGTGTGGGGGGGGGGGGGGGGGGAGGGACTCTCTTGGCAAGCTCGAAAAGAGTCGACTCTGAGCCTGATGTATTCATCTCCGCTATTGATACTACAGACGGGATCCCAGAAGACTCGGTAGGTGAGCTAAAGGACCAAATCAACCATAGCTCATGAAGGCCGAGGTTCTACAAGAGGACATCCTTGTTTGGGATTGACACTTCATTCATTTGTGAGTCCGACCAAGAAAAACGGGGCGGGGTTCAAACAGGAAGTCACGTTGTGTATCCGCTTGCTTTGGCTTGAAAACTTGAAATGGATTTGAAACATATTTCTATTGAGATTGCGGTGAAGGTTCTATGAAGGTTGCTCCTCAACGATCTGGAAGAACACCGGATGCGGCGAGGCGGATCCACTCACATATTCGCCGTACGCGTCCTGCACGATGGGAGGAGCCGGCCGGTACCCGGCGGGCGGCGGGGGGGCGCCCCTGGCTCTCTGAACCCCCCTCCCTCTGGAAGAAGGAGCCCGGACGGGCGGGGCCCCCCTGGGCGCGGCCCCCCGGGGCACCGCTGCATGCGGGGGAGGAACTCCTCCTCGAGTCCTGCAGGGGGGGGGGGGGGGGGAAAGGCTGTAAACTTAAATGCATTTCTGTCATTTTAACTTAACTTTTAACTCCATGGTGCAAATATCGGGTGACACACAGTAGATCCTGTTTCTACGCCACGCGTCGATTTTTTTAAAGCATTAGAAGATACCGTTACGAGGAGAGAACTGTGCGTGATGAACATGAGCTTCCCGAGCTCTTTATGACGAGGTGCAGCATTTTATCATGTTTGGAGTCGAGCTGCCTCGTCTGCTTCTCCCTCCAGGAAGTGATTTCCCACGTCGCCCAGAACCGCTCGGCGCGACCGCAGCGCCGCGATCCGATACGTTCCCGGCGGCGGGGTCGCGCGCGTAGGTGGAGAGACGGAGAAAGAGAGAGAGAGAGAGAGAGAGAGAGAGAGAAAAGCGAGGGCGAGGGGGGGGGGCGGGTTCCTCCAGTCAAGAAAGAGTGAGTCACGTCCATTACTCAAAACGCGGCCTGCTCATAAAATGAAACGCAGAAGACATTTTCCTGCCTTAAAACAACTATTTAAGACCAGTTTTCACCAGTGACCGTTATGGGGATTTGTTTTTTTTTTTTACCTTAAATGTCCCGTGTGAATAGGTTCCATTCCCTCGCAGCTCTGCTGCAAAATAGCATGCAGCGAGATGCCGATATGTGCAGCCGTCCAGGTGAATTAACACAGCGGATAAAAAAAAACCTGCACCGTAATCATTACGGAGGCAAAGTCTGACCTTGAGGTTCAGCAGTGTGTCCTTTGAGCTTTTTTAAAAAGCAGATAACTGATCTGAAGCAGCAGCCGCGGTCACTTCTCTGCTTTCCATGGTGAAACATCACAGATCTGGGGTCAGGAGGAGGACAGAATAAAAAAAAGAAAAAAAAAAGAGTGTATAGGCAACAGCGGAGGACGTTTACCGGATGGAAAGTGGAGCACCGGGAGCTGATTGGTCATTAACGGCTCAACTTCTACCCCTAAAGAGGAGCATGCGACGGTGGCAGTAATCCCAGAGGGGGGGGGGGGGGGGGGTGAACGTGAGGAAGCTGCAGACGACCCTGAGACCGTAGGTCTTATTACACAAGCTAACTTTTAATTAGAGTGAAATGATATTGTGACTCAGAGCGGTACAAACAGCCCGTCTGGGTGACCTTGTTTGTCTTGTTTATCACTTCGGTGAGAGAAGTGTTTTCCTTCATAAAACGCAAGAGAACAAACAACCCCCCCCCCCCCTCTCTCTCTCTCTCTTCCGTCAACGCGGAGACGCTCCTCTGATGGCCGTGAGTTTTTTATTACTGGTGAGATCTGGTGGAGTCTCAGAGGAACGCGAATTAGTTTGTGTTCACAGGGAAGAGCGACCATTCGCAAACAGAAAGGCTTTCATGTAAAGTGTAGGCTTGAATCCCTGTGTACTACCAGCCACTATTTACCATCACTTCTGTTTTTCTATTTAATGAGCGAGTAGTTTATGTACATATATATATATATATATATATATATGTACACACTTCCGGACACTTGATGAAGTGAACAAGGAGACACGGTTTTAGGATCACGGGTCTTTGGAACGAGTGATCGCGAAGGAAAAGGGTTCAACTGGTTCAACTGGGAGCATTTGACAGGACACCTTTTTGTGGCTTATTTTTTACGGTTTCATTTCAGTGTCTCCTCATTTTGCATTATTACGTCCCTGTGCATGTCCCTGTGTGCGTCACAGCACCCCTCATGGTGACTTATGTAGTCATTCGCGCAATTTATTGATTTGTCATAAGGATTAGAATGAATGAGAAATACATATTTAGTTTCTCTCTGTCACAGTAAACTGTGTTTGGATCCTTTATTTTTATTAAAGTGAACAGCCTGCCAATAATTGAGCATGCGAGCTCAGTCTCCGGATCAGTCCAGGAGGGGACTGTGTACGGAGATGCTGCCCAAGTAAATCAGTGTTGACACATGCACTTTGTGGCCAACATGTGCACCGACACGCCCCGTAAACCGAGCCCATCCGGGCCACCTCTCGGGCGCCCTACGGAATGCGATGGGACGTCCATGTCGCGCATTCATAAAACACCACGAAAAGGACTGGTGACATAAATGTTCTTCAGCTCTAAGTGGCCCCGTTAGCTCAGAGGGATGCAACTGGATCCAGTAGCTCCTGAACTCTAAGTGACACCCCGTCCCCGTCCCCGGAGCACAAAGACTGCGTTACCTCGGAGGCCCTGGGACAGGTGTCCCTCTGGCGCGGGCGGCCGACTTGCCCCTCGCCGACGGCACCTTGGCGTCCTCCGAGCCGCCGTTGAGGTACGTGAGCTCCTGCAGCTGGGCCTGTCTGATCTCATCGTTGTAGTCCTGCACACAGAGAGGCCGTTCACACACACACACACACACACCGCCGGCAAAGGACTCGCTTTTCAATTACACTGTATTAAATTCCGTCCTCTATCTGCGCGGCCGCAGCTCCGGGAATATCTCATTAATGCGCTTTGCAGTGCCGCCGTGACCGCTGATGCTGCGAGACGTTTTCGGATCGACCCGGCGGATCGGATCTCTGCGAGGCCGTTTGCTTTTGTCTTTTAAGCAGCCTTTGGCGTTTCGTCCGCTAAATTCAAACACGTGATTAACTTAAATCATGAGGACAAAAAAACGAGGACGATGACTCCATGGCGAAGGGGGGGGAGGAGTCTGATGGTAATTAACGGGGAGATGCAAATCGCCGTGGCTCTGAGCACTTCCAGAGATCATCTATAACGAAGGGAGGGAGAGCAACTCTCGGATCTACAGACGCTCCCCTCAGACAGAAGCACAGAGACGGAGAGCGTGTTGGAGGAACGTACGGGTATCAGAAACTTCTTGATCTCCTCCAGGGCGTGACCCATGCGGGCGTAGGCCTCGGCCGGCGGGGCGAACACCTCGATGAGGACGTGCAGGTCTTCGTTCAGGTGGTGATATTTGGCCTCGCCGCTCTGCCGCAGCTCTTCCTCCTGATGGGTTGAAGAAGAGAACAGGGGTTGGGTGTCGTGCAAGCCTCCGCCTGGGGAAGGTAGAGCACGAGTCAGCTGTCAAACGTCGGCAGTTTGTCTTTCGTCGAGGATTTATCGCCGGGGGGGGTTTCGCTCGGTGAGGTTTGACTCCTGAAGAAGACACACAGGAAATGGCCCCCGATGTTTCTATCTGCAAACAGGCACCCGAGCATCTTTTCTGCTGCGGCTTGTCACGATTAACTGATCACCTCCGTCGCCACGCAGATGCTCTTCCTTGCAACAAGTGCACGGATTAAGTGCGACACTTAATCACGAAGCGTGTTTATATTTGTGTCAAGAGTGCAGTGCATTATGGTTCTGCATAAATGACTAATGTGGCAAAGCACCAGCTCAATTATGAAGCACAATAAAATAAAGAGACATTCAGCAAGCGAAAGTCAAAAGTAAAAAGAGGAGACATCAAAACCGCCTTTGACTGAGGAGTGATTTCTGGGAAAATAAGTGCACAAAGACGTCAACACTCACTGAACTGCACCAACGAGACTAATTAAAAGATCTGAGGGATTTTTACCTTAACAATAAATAGATGGTATCCATGCAACGCTACCTCAAGCAAACATGTGGGCACCACTACTGAAATTTGCCTCGCCAAATGTATTTTTGGAGAAAAGGTCTTTTGGGACGGAGACGTTTGGTGCCTGGAGACGTTTCCTTGTGCCAAATGTGTACATCCAAACATCTCTGTGTCTGCAACACGCATTGGTTAAAGACATTCTGGTAAAAACCTGCCGTTTTTTTTATTCCGGGAGCAATTTGCTTTTGCTGTTTTCACTCACAGATCCACCATTGTGGCTGTGGCTGATGGAAATGGCATCAAACGAAGACATCTCATTCCAAATAAGACATGTCAAAACCAAGGGGAGGCTCGAGAAACACGAGGCACGTCATGGCTTTAAAAAAAAACTCAAAACCGAGCAGAACGTCACTTCACGTCACTTGGCTTTGCTTTAATTGCATCAATATTCCAGGGGGTCAACGTGTCAAAAGTGACCGATTTGAGTCCTTAAACTTAATTACTGCGCACGCATTTACTCGTGTGTGCAGAAGACTTCTTTTAGAAAAACACAGCTCGTAAACAAGCGCCGGGCCGCAGAGGCCGTTCAGGCCCGACAGAACCAGGCCAGTGTAGTGTTATTGATGGCGATAAATAGGACAGCGAAGCCCCCAAACGTCTCCCCACCGCGTGACACTACGGAAACAACAGGTGGGGCCGGCCCAGTTTCTCGCTTTCAACAAAAAAAAAAAAAAAGGAAAACCCTTCTCTGGGGGGGGTCTCTCCAATGGCTGCCACTTCCTCTTCCCCCTTCTCCCTCGCCAGCAGCACGCCAGCCAGTGTCTCTGATGTCACCTAATTATAAATAACCTTCTTTTTAAGAGGGCCGTGGTATGGTAATGATATGTTAATTCCACCCACAAACCCCGTGCTGTACGCGGCGCGCGGAGCCGCCGGAGCCGACTGAGCTGCCGGTGTCGAAAAAAAAAAAAAGGCAGCGCAACGAGGGTGTTAGAAAGAGACGAGTGCTCGCAGGCACTCTTTCCCTTGCACTTGTTTTCAGGCATATTTGCACTAAGAAGAGTTACAAATTTAAACCGTTAAATAACGGAAGACCAGGACTACCGTCTGCATGCGTCATCGGAGGCTTCTCGCTGCATCTTCCCATCCATAAGGTCCGCATGCAGAGATGTCTTTTTGCACGGAACCAGTGTGTATGTGGGACCACGGCGTGTGCTGGTGATATCATAATAGCAGACTTCATACACAGCGCCGATAAGGAGCCTCAGTAATCCAGCAGAGTCCTATAGCGGCTTAGCAGCCCACAGTGGGAGATTACAGCTGTCTGTATTTCATATCTACTGGCACAATCTTCCTCTCATTCCCCCCCCCTCCCTATAAATCTGCTCATGAAAAGCCGTCCACCCTGGAAACAGGAGGCCGGGGACGCCGTGCACGCAGGCGCTCTCCTGCACAAGCGCAACCAGCAGTGTCGAGCTCGCAGCTTCCTCATACAAGTCAAATTGAGGAAAGACGTTGGGGAAAAAATGGTTCAGGTTCTACCAATGGGTGGTAGGAAGCATGCATAGCTTTGATGGTCGTCATCTCATGCTTAGACATCGTGACGGAATCTACCGGCTCTTTACTGGCCTCACTGGTCACCAGTAACACACACAACTGATTTAGGGACGCTTTTATTTGGCTTCTGAGGCGATCCCGCACAACACCACCAGCACCTTGAGGGAAGATGAAAAATAAATTCCTGAGAGAGGAGAAGAAGAAGAAGAAAAGTCTGCCCCATCACCCCCCCGCCAGAATGGTTGGAGTTCACTAAAGATGGAGGGAGAGAGCGACACGAGCGACAAAGACATCAGCAACGATGAAACAATAAAACGATGAGCCAAAACAACAAGTGCACAGCCACAGACTTCATGAGCCTGTAAACTTCATCGCCGGTGATTTAAAGGCTTAACGACGTGGTTTCAATCGCGTAATTCTCAGCTCGCCAAATAATAACCCGAGCGCACACAGCTGGGGTTTGTTCTTCGGTGTCCTCTCAGCTGGCATTGAACCCCGCGCAGGACCCAGCAACGTGACCGTCACGTCTATCGGGGAAGTTAAAGCGGGGCTACAAGTTGCAGGGTGGAAAATGGGTGAGTTGATCATGACGCTAACGAGGGGGGGGGGGGGGGGTGATGCATCATGCAAGCGCAAGCGCTATTTGAGCATTAATGCCGGTTCTTTGCAGCGCCGCCGCCAAAATAAAAGCATTGAAATGGAGCGCACTGAACACCGTTTCAGCCTCCAACACGTACATTATATTATATTCTAGTTCGGCGTCAGCAGTTTTTCGGCATTAATTAAAGAGAGGAACGTGCCTTCGGGGGCGCCTCACACGGAGCATCAGTAATAGAACGCTTTTTTGTTTTCATCCCCGTCGAGTTCTTTTGCAATGCAGCGAATCGACCCCCCCGTGACCCGCGCGAGGAGGAACATGATGACACGCGCCGCTGAAAACAAAAAGTCAGCAGCCGGGCTGAAGATGAAGCGGGTGGGCCCTTTGTGGCGAAGGTGTATCCGTCTTCCTGCCCACTAACAAAAGAGCGAGAAAAGAAAGAGGGGGAGAACGTCCCCGAGACAGAAAGCTGTCAGTCATAAATCCCGCAGAGGGTTGGTGCAGACAGGTGAGGGCTGCCGAGGTCAGCGCTTCTCCGAGACGGATCTCTCCTTCAGGTACTCCAAAAGGAGTCGGCCCCCATCAAAGGCAACACGGTAATCCAAAAGGATGTGCTGTGTGATAGCGTGAATCATCGCCACCGACAAATCAACCCCCCCCCCCCCCGACAAATAGGACGAACGACGCAGACTGCGATCAATTCGGCTGCTAAAGAGACGCCGTCGGAGACATTCATCTCCTTTTTTTGTTGTCCATGCACTGACACTTTAGGTTCTAGTCTTTTTCGAGAAATCCGTCTTATTTTGCCACAGAGTTTTCCTTAATGTTCAATTTTTTTAAATTTATTATCTCGAGTTGGAGCCCGTGTGAAGACAAAGCCACAGATCTAGAGTCTGCACGCTCTGATGTGAGAGAACTCGGCCGTGATCCTCCGCATCCCATTTCCATAAAACTGAGGAAATTTGTTTTTAAATATGAGACGTACTTTTAAACTGGGTGTGACCCATGAGGTGTCAATCAACTGCAGGATGGAAAAATGCTCACAGCTTTAAATTCAAACATTTCTATTTAAAACAAGACAGACATTAAGCTCAGGATAAAGGAAAGAGAACAGAAATCTAAATGACAAAATTAACACTTAAAATATATATAAATGCTGCAGGATTAGCAAGGATTTCTAAAAAGATATTTTTTCAAATGATAGCAAATCATCATTAGCAAAACAAATGAAAACAATAAAAAAAGTCATTAATTGAATTCCCAGCAGATAATTATTCCAATAAATTCAATTCTAAAATGTGAATATTTCCTTTGCTCAGCTTTTAATGACGATAAAGTGAATGTTTTCCTTCTGTAGTATACCGCACTGTTCATTTAAATTGCAAATTCAACCTGTCATATTTTGTCTCATTGTCCCATCGACCAATGTTATGCACCAGCCGCCATGCCAAATGTCTAACACTGACTCCTGACGTTGGACATCTGAAATATCCTTCAATCAATGTCGTTTATTTTAGCTGATTAAACGCCATTAATGCAGCATTTCATACATTTGTTTGTCCAAAGAACACAAAGTTACCTTGTGTGCATCAGTTGTTAATCACAATGTTCTGGGTCTGGATGTCTCACGTGAAACGTTTACCTTCTCTTTGTCCCTCATGGATCCTTTTCCCAGAATGGACATCTTTGTGAGCGTGTCCTCCTGTAGCCTCTTTAACGAGTTCCCGCGTGGCCCCAGGAGCTTTCCGACAAAGTTAAACTGCAACACAGAGCGAGAGACGCGGATCAGTGGGAATCTGTGTGTGTGTCACCCAACGGCTCAGGTAAGACGGTCTCAGGTAAGATGGTCTCAGGTAAGACGGCCTCAGGTAAGACGGTCTCAGGTAAGACGGCCTCAGGTAAGATGGTCTCAGGTAAGACGGCCTCAGGTAAGACGGTCTCAGGTAAGACGGCCTCAGGTAAGACGGTCTCAGGTAAGACGGTCTTAGGTAAGACGGCCTCAGGTAAGACAGTCTTAGGTAAGACGGTTTTAGGTAAGACGGTCTCAGGTAAGACGGTCTCAGGTAAGACGGCCTCAGGTAAGACGGCCTCAGGTAAGACGGTCTCAGGTAAGACGGCCTCAGGTAAGACGGCCTCAGGTAAGACGGTCTCAGGTAAGACGGCCTCAGGTAAGACGGTCTTAGGTAAGACGGTCTCAGGTAAGACAATCTTAGGTAAGACGGCCTCAGGTAAGACGGTCTTAGGTAAGACGGTCTCAGGTAAGACGGTCTCAGGTAAGACGGCCTCAAGTAAGACGGTCTTAGGTAAGACGGTCTCAGGTAAGACGGTCTTAGGTAAGACGGCCTCAGGTAAGACGGTCTTAGGTAAGACGGCCTCAGGTAAGACGGTCTTAGCTAAGACGGTCTTAGGTAAGACAGTGTCAGGTAAAATTCACATTATCATGCCTGATGATACAAATCTATATTTCCGTGTTATGGTAAAACTCTTTCCATGATCAACTCGCATTAACAGAGAGACAGACGCATTTATTTCGACAACTAAAGGTAGCGTCCTTTACGTTGATACAATTAATAATGTGAATAAATGTATCCGGTGCATCCGTTCTAGTTTATCTTTAGGGAAATACAGACGTTAAATGAAATCATACAGCACCAGGACACACTTTGTCATTGAATTGAATGAATGTTGATGAAACGCCTGCAGGCCACTTCCACTAATGAGGGGGAGAAGTCTGCACCTGTGGAATAAACTGATAAACAAAACTATGCTAATCCTCAAATGTAATTACCTGGAGTCCATGGTAGTGACCGAAAGTCACTCCATGAGAAGAGGGAAAAGATTGACTCATCCACAGAGTCATTCATGTGATTTACTGTGTTTCTCATTCATCAGATTACTTAAACATGGGATTTGAGCATTCATTTAACAGATGGCAGTAAACTCACGGAAGGGAACACATGGAACAACCTGCAACAATATTTCCTGGCCAGATGTTGCAGTTCATGGACTACGTTTTGACCCCTGGGGTCTAGTGCATTCAACCTTGATTCATTCATTAAGAATGGCAATATGTTGGTTAATGCACACCGACAGAAAAAAACAAACAAGTAATAATTCATGCAGCAGCCAAGATACACTGAGCCAAGCTTCTGGACACTTCCCACAATGCAACATTTATCAAGATGATGTCATTTTTCTGATAATAAATTCTGTTTTCTTTAGCAGAATTAGAGTGCCCCTCTGAAGTAACGGTCAATAATCAATAACGACATCCGCTACATCAACCAACCAATTAGCCTCAAAGTAAAGGGTTCCAAACGAGTCACACGGTTACATGAATCGTACTTATGTATTAAAAATAAAACCTTAACTATTCTGATGGTGTGTGTCTCCGCTGATTTTTTCATGAAATCAAAACTTTACCGATATCAGTTTCCCGAATCTGTTAAACTTCTTCTCTGAATGTCAGGCGCGTGATCGTACAGGCGTATGTTCCTACAGGCGCGTGATCGTACAGGCGTGTGATCCTACAGGCGCATGTTCCTACAGGCGCGTGATCCTACAGGCGCGTGATCCTACAGGCGTGTGTTCCTACAGGCGCGTGATCCTACAGGCGCGTGATCCTACAGGCGCGAGATCCTACAGGCGCGAGATCCTACAGGCGTGTGTTCCTACAGGCGCGTGTTCCTACAGGCGCGTGATCCTACAGGCGCGAGATCCTACAGGCGCGAGATCCTACAGGCGTGTGTTCCTACAGGCGTGTGTTCCTACAGGCGCGTGTTCCTACAGGCGCGAGATCCTACAGGCGCGTGTTCCGCCGCGTCCCGCTGCCATAACTCCAAAGTGGCCTCCTGCAGAGTCCTGACCTTGGATTGATGAATATGTAACGGCACGTCTGCCTCCGCGTTAGAGTGTGTGGACTTTGATGATAACTTCTGTCCTCAAACGTTCCAACGGGGCACAAATGAACTCCTTATGTGTCCACTAGGACACGACATGTTGGGTCAGGGAAATTCAATTATACTTTAAAGTTATCTAAGCAAACAGTGCCCCTAATGTATTCAAACGTGTAAAAGTTCCATCAAAGAGACACCGCCGGCGCCGGATGGGGGGGTGGGGAGGGGCGGCATCCATCGCCTCCACCTGGACGGGGCCTCGGTCGCTGACAGGTTGTGCGTCTCAGCGTGGATCGGGAGGCAAAAGACTGCTTTTGTGATTTTGATATTTCGGCGAGCATCAGGCAGAGAGAGAACTCACGGCACGCCGCATCGTTAAAATATGCCTGTGAAACTCCTCCTCTGATATCGCCTGGAAACATAGCGCTAATTAAAGATTTGATCGTTCTCAGAATGCGTGTGAGTTTGTGTGGGATTGTGTACACAATGTTTGTATACCATGCACGTCCTGTAGGATTGTTTCCAATTAAATCTTTTTGTCTTCCACGCAACATTCACATGAAGGCATACAAAACATTTGAAAAGCTTCAGGGGTTTCACGATATGAGATGTTCACATCTGGGTTATTGTGAAATGTTTCTGTAATTTTTCTCCATGGACACTAGTTGTTTCTTCTATGTAACATTGGACGGTGTTGGTCCAGACGTTGGATGCTGCTGCACGTTCTGGTCCAGCTCACCACATGAAACATTCATATTTTGTGTACCGTGCTTTGGTGAATCAAAGGCCCAGAACCCTTTCCCATCACTATCTGGCTTCTTAATCTAAGTGCCAGATTTCCTCCATTTTCTTACTCAGCTCACACATGAAAAACATTTAATGTGTGTTCCTGTATATGATGGTTGAAATGTACATGGATTACATCTAACATTTCCCCAGGCCTTGAAGTGGGTTAAAGTCGCATTATGGACAACAGAGTGATGTGACGTGATGTTCCCGACTATTTAAACAGAGATCGTGCCGATGTTTCTTCGGATTTGTTTGACCGAACCAGTAAATGTCAGAGAGAAATCTTTATTTTTATTTTGAGGCACGCGTTCGTCTCCTCGTAGGAACAATCCTCCCAATATGAGAGTCTTTCCCAACACATAACCGTAATCCCACACCATGATCGGGAATCAAAATCTCTCTGACTCCTTCTGTGATTGATGCTTGGGGGGGGGGGGTTAGCTGATGCTTTAGTTATCACGAGGGATTATGTGATTTACAATAAAACCTGCCTGGGCTCCTCCACTGGTTCATGTCAGCAAACCCTGTGAGAGGATTGTGTGTCTGTAGTCACCACAATAAAAGCTCGCGAGCTCAATCCCAGGCTGCCGCTCCGCAGAAATCTCACCGTAGATAGAAAAAAATAAAAGGGACTGAATTATACATTTTGCACTATGTTCAGCTGAAACAAAA
Source organism: Pungitius pungitius (assembly GCF_949316345.1). NCBI lineage: Eukaryota > Metazoa > Chordata > Actinopteri > Perciformes > Gasterosteidae > Pungitius > Pungitius pungitius. The sequence continues at coordinate 16,924,656 of NC_084916.1, forward strand.
ATAAAGTAATGCGGCTGATTGGAAAGTCAGCGAGTGGAGAAAGGATGTATGATTAATCGAGGGGGGGTGCAGGGCGTTGTGTGTGTGTGTGGGGGGTGGGGGGGGGGGGGCACATCTTCTGAGATGGTTTCATCGCCTGCTGAATGGAACACTGCGCGCCCGGCGAAAGGTGTGCTCTGTGATTTGTGCTGAGGACAGCAGGGGGGGGGGGGGGGGGGGGGGGAGGGGAAGCAGGAGGATAAATCACCGCTCAGAGAGGAGCCACAGTCTGAACTGGAAATGAACCAGTGGGACTCCTTACGCCTCGCTAATGGCCTGCGGCGCTTTCGGCCAAAGCAGAGGGGGGGGGGGCCCAGCAGGCCGGGGGAGGGGGGGGGGGGGGGCTGATAGTGCAGCCGCATGCAGAAGGTGGGGTGTTTTTAGTTGCTGAGTAGGTGTGACTCGTGTTTTAAAATCGTGGCCGTCTCCATTTCTGAAGCCGGCGTTTGAGTTCCGTCTCGTTTGGTTCTGAAATAACGAAAAGTTCCTCGTTCACCGAGATCTGCTTATAAATGTTGTGCTGAAAGGTCAAGATTAACGTGTTCGAAAACCGCAAAATGTTTGCCGTCCGTGTTCTAGTGATGAATCCCATTGTTCTGGTCAATTGAGATACAGTTGATCCTCTAATCAGCAGGTAAACGCGCTCACAAAGTGAGTTAAATACAATCAATGATGAAAATAATGTGATAATTATTCATTTGTGTTCATCATAAATGACTAAAACTAATACTCCAATTGAAATAATATCACAACAACTGTCAAATTAGTGAAAAACCAATTAACTCGCACGAAGCGGTCAGCGCTCCGGTTTGCGTGTTCTCGCTTCAGAACAAACCCCATTAAGATGAATTAGGAAGGTTCTTGTGAAGGTTGTTTGCTGCGGGGCTTCCGCTCTCACAATGCAGCGTGGGAGGAATGGTCACTGGTGTGAAACGTCCCCGCCTGCTTCATTCTGATAAAAAACCAGGTGCGTTTGTGGAGGACGGGTCGACGTGCCGCTAAGTGGCCATTTGGGAAAAGCCCAAAGGTTGATGCTCGCAGCTCAGGGGGAAAAAAAAAAAACCCATTCAAGTCAGGACGATCACTCTCGCCATTTCTACCTGTCGGGTGGAACAAATGGAATTTGTCTTCCTTCGGTGGCTTTGTCGGAGCTCTAAACAGCGTATGAGTACGACTGCTTATCAAAGCCGCCAAAGCAGGTTTGTTTGGCTGTGAACCTCGGAGACGTGACGGCGCTACACGCAGAACACTCACACCCCGGCATCCCTGCAGACGAGCCCTTAACGGCGAGACCCCAAAAAGTGAGCCCAGATCTGGCGATTTGGGGGCGAAAGGAGACATTCCACCCACTGGAACATTGATGCACAACCACAGACAATGGTCACCAGAAGATGTGCAGCTCTCTGACGTAGACGTATCACCGCTATGTCGTCGCTGCGGATGTTCTTGTTAAAGCTCGTTTTCATTTTAAAATAAAGGGTGTTGACGGGGAAGTGGGTGCGTGTCGACATTTTAGAGCAACGTGTTGAACTGATTGCTGGTTTTAAAAACAGGCTTTTACACCCCGTGTGTTAAACTGACAGACTGACAGGTGTTATTTTAACGTGCTTTATAATCCTCTGGTGTCATTGAGCAGAAATGGGGGGGGGGGGGGGGGGTGTAGCTTCCAGAGGTCCATTGGTTTTGGTGGTTCTTCCTTCGCCGCCCTGCAGGTGGCTTTCCCCCCTGGAGGCCTGAGGTGGACACTTGAGCGATGTTCCCCTTCGCTTTTACACCAACACCTCCCCATCGTGCTCTCTCTCTGTCACGCAGCGGGGGGGGGGGGGGCGAAGACCTCCTTATCGCTCAAGGGGGGAGCTTCACGTGGAGGTCACCGCAAAGCCGGGCCTGTCTAGGAGCCTAAACATGTGACCCGTGTGCTCATTTCGCGTGAAAAGAAGAAGAAGAAAGAAAAAAAAAACGCCTCGAAAAGGGTGGTAAGAAACCCGCTGGTCGCCAAGGAAACGAAAATCCATTGTCGTATAATTCCGTGAACGTTCATTGACAAAAGGATAAACCAAGACATGAAAGCGCCATCGACGAAGGTCCCGCCTCCGGACCCGTGTGACTGGGAGCAGTTATTGGTATTCAGTGTGAAAAGGCGCATGTGATGCTGTGTGTGTGTGTGTGTGTGTAAAGGTTTCCCCTCTCATCGCTGTGAGCGAATGAGGCTTCGTGGTCGAAAACCTTTCGGCGGCTTGAGACACTTCTTTGGCGAGAGAAGGAAACTTCCAGAACCTGCCAGCAAAACTCCTGCCAGATATTTGACCTCAACCAACCAGAAGCTTCCTGAGGCTCCGCTGAGGAACCCAAACAGAAACCGGAGATGCACGAATATCCCGGAGAGGCTGCCTCGGCACTTACTTTAGGAAACTGCTTGACCGGTATTAAAATTTTCTGGCCCAGTTTCATGTTCTTGTTGATGACGACGTCGATGAACTTCTCCTCCTCCTTGTCCTCGTCTTTCTGAATTTTCTCGATCTCTGAAAAAGACGGAGAGACAGAAGGTGTTGAGTGGAGAAAGATGAAAATACTGCAAAAAGTAAAAGCAGGAGGAGGGTTCCACAGATGATGGATCAGTTGAGTTTTAAAAACACGATCGGGAATTGTTTTGTCTTTTGTTCTTGGACTGTGACCAGAAGTTTTAAAAAAAGAAGAGAAAAAAAAAACACTGAACAAATAATTAACTATGAAAATACGCCACGGATGAATCAATACTGAAATGAATCCACAGCACTATGAATAATGCACCTGGGTTTCAATCTTCTTGTCTCACTTTAAGGAAGAAAGTAAGTCGATTTCCCAAAGTTAATTAAAAATGCTCCATAAAATGTAAAGGATGAATATTCATGTCTTTAAGTGCATGAAGATGTTAGATCAGCGTTTTGAGAGTTGGTCTCGAACCTTTCAGGAACCAATCAGGACGCTGCATTCCCTCCGTATCTCTATTTTAACCTTTGGGCCACCAGAATACTTTTGAATGTGGGCAGAAATGCCATTGTGGTCATACAGAAAACACAAATGGTGGTGGGGGGGGGGGGGGTCACTGGAGCTTACTGGCTGTGGGAGCTCCTCCTATGGGAGAGGTGCACTTTGATGTATTTGGAGATGTAACCTTGAACATTTAATCAGATGGATAACATCTGTGTTTCGGTGCCAGGAAAAATGGTTTTGCAGAGAGGGCAGCTGAGAGGTGGGGGGGGAGGTTACGACTCAGACTGCAGGCTAAAAGCCCGTCGGTGGGGAGGGGGGGGGGGGGGGGCAAAGTCTATCACCCATTTATTTATGGGGTTTGAAACAAACTATGAAATGAAAAAACAATCCATAAAGGGAAATAATCATGAGTTGGGGGGCTGAGTTCAAGGGTTCAAATTGAATCACACGTTCAAACGCCCCACGAGCAGATATATCACATGACCACTTTTCAATTACAATGATCTGAGCATCTGCACCTCTAACTACAAACTGTAAACTCTGAAGGCATCGGTGGTTCTCAACAAAGCTCTGCGGCAGTACGGCGGAATGTAATTAAAACCTTTGATTTGAGTTTTAAGGATAAAAGAGGTATCAGTGAGGTGGAGATACCCTCAAGCTTTGCTTTATCCCACGGGGGGGGAGGGGGGGGGCAGAGACACGGAGAAAAGACAACATTAATATTAATGCATCGCCTAGCAACAAGTTTCCTCCCGCCACCACGCGTCGTCCTCTAAACATCCCGGCTCTGATTTATTGGGAGATTGGGGCTGAGGTTGTGTTTGTGTTCAACTCTTTTCTAACAAAGAATCCTTCTTGCCCTCAAAGAAAATGTTTGATTTGAAATCCAGAAAAACCCAGACGGTGCACGACAATCAATGGGCAGACAGCTTCAAAGCAGCTTCAAATCAGCTTCGTATCAGCTTCAAATCAGCTTCGAATCAGCTTCAAATCAGCTTCAAATCAGCTTCAAATCAGCTTCGAATCAGCTTCAAATCAGCTTCAAATCAGCTTCGAATCAGCTTCGAATCAGCTTCAAATCAGCTTCAAAGCAGCTTCAAATCAGCTTCGAATCAGCTTCAAATCAGCTTCAAATCAGCTTCAAATCAGCTTCGAATCAGCTTCGAATCAGCTTCAAATCAGCTTCGAATCAGCTTCAAATCAGCTTCAAATCAGCTTCAAATCAGCTTCGAATCAGCTTCAAATCAGCTTCAAATCAGCTTCGAATCAGCTTCAAATCAGCTTCAAAACAGCTTCGAATCAGCTTCAAATCAGCTTCAAATCAGCTTCAAACTAGCTTCAAATCAGCTCGCTTCACGAATTGAACCCCAGCGTTGAGATGAACTAACTCATCCTACAAACTAAATCTGCTTCTCTTTTTTTCAGTGCATCAAATATGCAAACTCCAGCCCCGTTGCACACATTGGACCCACCTTCACGGCGTGTGAAATGCAAGCAGCTCGCTGATTCAGGCCCTCCCCGTTTAAAATGCATAAGCTGGTTACCGGGTCCATGTTGAAGTCCATGTCTTCTCGCCCTCCTTCTCATCTGATCGTAGAATAAACGTTGGTTTGCCATTTTTCCGTGAATCCATTTTTTTGCTCAGGTGCACCTAATTTAGTTTGTCTTTCTATTAATCAACGCGTTCTATCAACAGTCCTTTCACTTTTTATGCTTTGTCATATTAAAAACCTTCCCCTTCAGTCCGACCCAAAGGGATCCGACCTGTGACTCCAAATGACACGAGCAGCTCATGCATGAAGCTCAGCACAAACCCTAAAAACACGAGGTAAACACGGGACTCTCTTCACGTTGCACAAACACAGCCACCAACACCAATCAATCTTCTCGTCCAAAAGGCTGACGATGTGACCTTTAGCTGCAGTGCGACCCGTCGGATGTGACTGAGCCGCGTTTCTTGCGCGTTGAGATGCTTTTTTTTTTTTACTTGCTCATGAAATGGCAGAAAAACATTAGAACTTAATTGTAATTGTGATTTTTAATTTCTGCGCTAAGCAGGATGCAACTCCACCTCGTGCAAACATCACGGCGCCGGGTTTCTCTTCAGCGCAAGAGAATAAAAAGGTATCTTTTCCGAGGGGGCCCAGGGGTCGCAGCGCGGCGGATGCTGCGCGTGTCCGTCTGCAGCCGACAGACTCATTATTTTGTTGTTTTGCAATTACGGGTCAAAAGGATGAAATGCTCCAACGTGAATGCGACCTCATTATCCTCGTTCCCCAGCTCCCACCCAGCACAGCATGCTCGTGTAAACACAATCAAACGGACATTGAGGTCACCGAGGGATGAAACATTCAAAGTAAAATGCAATAAAAAAAAAAAAATCCAGATAGAAGAAGAAAATGTAAAAGGCTCTGCTAACGGATTTCCTCCATCGGCTTCCTACAGCGAGCAGAAGGCAGCGCAGGAGACTTCTTCCCCAAAAGGTGAGTCGTGTATTTCCCATCAGATGGAACTGTGACTACGAACGGCAGCTTAGTGCAAATGTTTGAAACAGGAAGGAGTGAGTGAGTGAGTGATGTCATTCATAACTATTACTCATATTATCATAATGTCACCACCGATACGCTGCTGGTCAGTCGGCACCATCTAAGCCTCTGGCAATTCAATCATTAATCGGACCATCGGTTAAAGATCAATGTGTTATTTTGTCTCTTTTTAGAGTTACCAAAGAAATAAAAAATTAAACCAAGCTTTCGGGAGACTTTCAAAAGTTCCCAAAAACGCTGCCGAATCACATCAAATATTTGTACTTGCTGAATTATACAAAGACAAAAGCAGCTTAAAAATAGACATTCCTTCTGATAACACAAAGCAACGAGCCTCAATAAATCCTTTATCCTCAATAAAGGTTTTTGATTCATTTGAATGTTCAGAGTTCGATGGACTCGGAAAACAATTAGCTGGAATCATGGGGTCAAGGCTTTGACCCCTGAGGAAGAAACACTAAAGCAGAAAAAAACAAATATACAATTATTTATTTATTGCCTCGACTCGCTCCCGTCCTGAAATCTCAATTTCACTGCGGCTCCTCCGCCGCCTCGACAAGGTCAGGCCGGCAGCGGGGACTCGTCTCGCCCCCCTAATCTGGAGATTACATTCTCGGGCGGCCGGGGAGGTTCCCCCCCTCCCTCCCTCCCTCCCTCCCCTCCTTCCCTTCCTGCCTCGCTCCCTGAAAGCCTGCCTCCGCTGCGAGGTAACGAGCCGCGACCCGCTCACAGCGAGGAGATAATGTCCACGGATTAAGAGCCAGAAAACCCCTCGAGCGCCGCCTCCTCCATCCCGCCGCCCGGGGCCCGCGACGCTCGGTAAACACATCCGAGGAAGTCCTCCTGTCGTGGAGGCGTGCGATAGCGAATGATTTTAATCCCCCCCCCCCCAAAAAAAAAAAAACTGGTTATGGTGAGAGCACTGGACAAAAACAAGAAGCCCCGGGTCCTCTAGGAAGCCTCTTGTCACAATTTTTTTTTTAAAACAATAAAGTTGCATCGAGATCCCCTCGAGTGGCTTGTTTTTTTTTCCGAGGCCTTCCAGGGTTCAACTGGCCTTAAAGCGCTACAGGCTGCGCCCCCCCCCCCCCCCCCCCGGTGTTTGCTCCGTCACTGAGAGAGTCGCTTGCTTTGCACGGAGAACTTTGGCTTCACAAATTTGTCCCGATCCATGAAATGGTGGAGGTTTTTAATGCCGACAAACTATTTCCAAAGAAAGCAGCGGGCGGCACCAGAGCCCCGCCCCTCATCATCACCGTTGTCATCATCACCACCATCATCTCCATCACCACCATCACGGACATAAACGGTGACCGCTGGCAGCTGTGTTATTTCAGTTTCTCTTTGAAACGCTGCTATTATGGTCTAAGTGGTGTTTTGGGGTGTGGGGGGGGTGTGACGAGGTGTCTCTATTTGAAGGGATGCAGTGGGACGGGAAGCAGGGAACGTGTAAAAGAAGCACTGATGTCACGAGGGAAGGATCAGGATGAGCAGCATCAAGCGAGACCCTTTTGCTGAGCTTTTAAAAAAGAAAAAAAAGAACACAAAATGTTGCGTTTTTACCGAGGAAAACGAATTGGACTGATGATGAAAGACGAAACGGCACCTTGGCATGTTCATGGATATTACAATAAGACACAGCGCTGACTATGCTTTTCATACACAGCGGATCCAGGTTCCAAACTGCAGCCTAAAAGATGAGTTTGACCCTCAAGCATCCCATAATATCCACAACATTCTGTGTTTGAAATCACAGAGCCGGAATCAAACGTGTGTTTTAATGGCATTTCTTCATTTGCTGTACGTGGGTTTTCTTTTGCCTTTTTTTTTTTCTTTAAGAAAAGAAACCAATAGAAATTGTAAACCTGATGTGACCAATAGTTACTGACGACTCCAACGTGACGAGAGAGTTTACGTTATTATTACAACTATTAGAATTGTTCTCGGCACACAAGTTGCTGTAGAAGAGTTACTCATTCCTGCGTTTGGAGCGTCATCAGACATCAACGCAGTGTGTGTGTGCGTGTGTGTGCGTGTGTGTGTGTGTGTGTGTGTGTGTGTGGAACAGCTCGCATCCAGAGACGAGGAGGCTCCGTTCCTCATCCTGCATTTCATGGTTGTGGATTAAACTGTGTGCCCTGTTAAAGCCATAATCCCATTTTCGCTGCCGTGGGACTCGAGGAACCAGAGGGGGAAGCTGCAGACACACAAACAGCTGTTTGAGGCCTATTGGTAGACAAACAGCTGTTTCTACCCACCTCCCCCAGCTGATTGAAGAGAATCAATTGATCATTCAAAATATCTGATCAAGATACTGGCTCCGAGCTAGTTCTCAGATTTATTAAATGTTGGCCTATATCAGTCATGTTTGAATAATTTCCCATCTTTAAATGGACGGTAACTTCTGCAGGTACAAAGGAGCATGCAGCGAGTGCATGCACGCATGCAGCTAAGCGCGCTTCATTTCCAGCCTAATGCAGAGTGACCCACCGAGTCTATAACGGCCGCTGAAACTCTGCAATAAATAAGACTCGAGGAGGAACAAACGCACTTGAGTCAATAAGTAACACATGTAATAAGAGCGTGGTGTAATTGAAAGGTCTCCATGCGGTCAGGCATGAGCCCCCATTGCAGCAGACGAGGACCACATGACTGGCTGAGATACCCGATACCCGAGACCCGAGACCTGCATGACTCCAAAGCCGAACCCACACCAGAAGACACTCAGCGGCCTGTGACCTCGGATTACATCTCAGATGAATCACCTCCTTTGTTTGGCCGTCTACAGAGCCTGGTGCATGCTGGGATGCTTTCTCTTCATTAGAAGACTGCTGACCGGCGCGTGGACGGCGGCGCATTCGAACCCCGTTGGACGGGCGCGGCGGATGAACAGCGAGGGCGGGTACCGGGGGGGGGGGGGTGGGCAGATAAATCCTTTTGAAGTGGGAGTTAATTAACAATAAATCACCCATCTGGTCGCAGCCCGAACCTTTAATACAAACCTGAGTACCAACAAGAAAGGCCACTTCATCCCAGAATCCCCCTTTGCTTAATGAAGTTTCCCATAAAACCGTCATTAGGCTCTGGAGGGGGCGAGGGGGGGGGTATTCGAGAATGAAAATGAAAACTGTGCAGCTTAATGCACATCATTATCAGGGCCTCTTATAAGGCGGCATTATCAAAATACACTGAATCATCATAACTGGTAATGACCAGCACCCCTTCGTTTTTTATCTCTATTATTCATCGCGCGTCGATTAAAACCACAGAGAAAATGCAGGAAAAATAAGCGATTAAGTGCCTCCTAAAAGCATTCCTCACACACACACACACACACACACACACACACACACAGATCTCAGATTCTGGTAAATAGAGAAATTCATTCCCCCACTAAGTCCGTGTGCATTAGAGAGGCATTAACGTGTGGTCGTGACATCATCGGATGCATATCACGCATCTTCAGACGCTCGTCCTCCTCCTGCTGCTCCTCGCGCCGCCAAATCAAATTAGAATTGCAGCTCGTCATCTTTTTTTTAATGCTGGCGAGCGATCCAAGAACAAAAAGATCAATATCGCAAATGAAATAAGGCACTTGATGTTCTCCAGCGGGGGGGGGGGGGGGGGACGACGACGGACGCTTGGCATCGGCGGCGAGGGCCGCTGGACCAGCTCCACCAGTGTGCACGGAGTGTAGAGTTCACTTTAGTTATTTCTGTCTCTTTCGACGGTGGTCTAAAAAAAAATGATGAAAAACCGACTGTGGCTCAAACGCACTGCGAGAAGGATCAGTGTTTCCGAGGCAAGATCACATGACTGCACCGCCACGCTGATCCCGGATCCACGTTGGACGTTACAAGGAGCAGAAGTGGACAACGTTTTAAATGACGGCATTGGTAACGATGCCCTGAAGCGACTTGACTCGCGTCCTTTCTTTGCTTCTCATTAAAAAGCCATTGGAACGAGGCAGATGTTTGGCAGAAGAAGGACACGCTCCCTGCACTCTGCTGCTGACCAACAGCAACATTAACTCGGGGGGGGGGGCATTGAAGATGAGGGCATCCTTCCTGTAATGCGTGTGTTTGACTTTGACCTGTTTGTGTGAAGTTAAAGACCACTTTAAAGACCCTCTCTTTGTGGTCCAGGGAGCCAAAGCCCGGGTTCACGGATGGGGAAGCGAAACCAACGGCACTATTTTGTCTTTGTTGAATGGACTTTCATTTTATTTTTATTTTTATTTTCGCCTGTGGACCCCGTGAAGAGCTCTTTAAAGCCTCGGCATCTGTCTTCTTTGCTATAATTAATGAATGAGACATTTTTCACTCGTGGTCCTTTTTGAAGTTTGACGTACAACATGTTTTTCTCTTTCAGTTTGAACTGACCCAAAGTGTCCCTCTCACATGAAGGGGGGGGGGGGGGGGGGGGGTGTTTATAGGTAATGCATATGAGGAAATGAGTTTGGGAACTAATTACATAGTTATGTGATATTTTCCACGTTGCTTTTTTAGAACCTCCATTACATGACTGTCAAAAGTTTAATTACAAAAGGAGATTAAAATGATTTCACGCTGATCAAATATTAATACAGCGAGTCCGATCATTTCTCTTGGCACTCATATTTCTACATAATAACTTGTATGAGATTCTTTTTCTGGCTTCGTCATTTGTCTGCAGGAGACTTGACCTCAATAAAAGAGCGGCGGCCAATTACTCAAGATGACGTTTTTTTTTAAAATTTTAACTCAAGAATGAACTCGGAAGTTCAGTGACTTGTCCACCTCTCAGCGGGGGGCGGGGGGGCAGCTTCCCGTTTGTTTGTTTTGGTTTCACAGGACGAAGGACATGACGTCCCCTCGCAGCCCGGGGGGACAAAAGGGTTGGACCGGGGGGGGAGGGGGGGGCAGTGAAAGGCTCTTCTGGGCCCCCCCCCCCCCCGGGTGGAGTTACAGTAAAGAGATATCTCTGAATGGACAGAAGACATCGATACCGACACACTGTGAGGCATTGTTCACTCGTACTTTTGTGTGAGCCTCTCACTTTGAAACCGAGCTAACAACGGCACACGGGGGGGCTAAATTTAGCAGAAGTCGTCTCCAAGACAGGAAACCGAAAAGGGATTATTCCAAAATGAGCTTTGAATTGGCGGCAGTTAATTAGCAAACCTTTACCCCAGAAGGATTTGTTCCATTCACACCTTTTCTGTAGATATCTTATTATTCTTATGATCTGACTAGAGAATAATAAGTGTCATAATAAACGTTTCATGAGTAAATGTGGCTAGCTAGCATCGGCGGCTAATGGTAAAAAAAAAAAACATCACTGAATGATAGGATTTCTTTCTAATAATTAGATTCATAGCATCTGTTCGGGGCTTTATGTTCTGTGAGTCATTCTAAGTGTTGAGCTCTTTTCTTTTAGCGGGCTTTGATGAGGATCTCAGGATACTTACTTTTCTCATCACAAGGACAAAGTCACCACAACGTGAGGAAACGTCTCCTCTGTGATTATAATGGCCAGAAAACCGATGAAAGTAAGTTCGTTTGTCCCCAGTCTGCGGTCTTTATGCTAAGATTACAGACAGGCATGAGAGTTGATTTTCTCATCTTACTCTGAGTAATTAAGCCAAAAGGTCGAGTAAAGGCTGCACCACGTGTGTCCATCCATCACGGAAAATAGTCCCCCAGCAAACGCAGCATCTGTTTTGGAAACCTTCTCTAAAATATGGACCTATATTTGTGACCCCATACCTTTAAGACTTACATCTTGTATAGAAACAAATGGGTTTAGAGCGACGTACAAGGTAGAGAAACTGCACTATAAATAAAAAGTGTAAGGTCTGTATTCCTGCAGGACACACACACACATCGCACCTTCTGGTTAGTGCACTGCAGAGGCAGCATGTGGTGTATAATGCACCACTTAACATTAAATATTTGTACGGTTTCTCTATCTGCTGTGGTTGGGCTCCGGGTCAGCTGCAGATTATCCCTGTCGGGGCATAAATTATACAGGAATGTGGGGAAGCTTTTAGTGTGGCCCTGTTGCTACAGGAGCCGCGTCCGGAGAGGCAGATCGTGACCAAAAGAGATGGCTCAGGCTGATGGATTACACCGGCTCTCTCCTGGGTAAACGGACACCACCCCCCCTTCCAACGACGTCTCAGCCTGTCATTGAAATGTCTCCGAAGATGGAGGCGAACACCGGCGAGGCCTCGTTCCTGCCGCCCGCTAAGAGAAGCGTTTGTTACTCCACAAAACCTCATTTCCATTTCGCTGGGAAGACGACTTGCGCGCCGACGGCGTCGGTATCGTCCGTGAGGCCCGCTCATCGGTTCAGTCACAGCTAAGGACGGCCACGTCGTCCTCACGCATATTCGTTTTCAGCGAGGTCTGTGCCGAAGGAGAAGCTTAAGAGCGCCGGCTGCCTAAATAAGTGAGGAGGAAGACGCACGCGCTCCTCCACGTCCTCGGCGTCGTCACATGGAGCTGTGATCTCACCACCCTTCGTTTTTGTGATGAAACGGAAAAGAGACGTTAATTTACAACACGGAGGGGACAAAATAAAACTAAGTATCTAAATGTGTCCTTGGAAGTGGGTGTCGGGGCGAAGGCCTTGAATTAGAGATGAAGCAGTAGGTCAATAAACCATCTTCATGAAGAACGCCATGCAATGGCTGCACAGGGGCATCTCAATAGTAGATGTCACAGGGTTAGTAAGTCTGATCCGATACCACAGAACCACACGTGCCTAGTTCCACCATCTGGTTTCTCGGAAAGACAAAATAAATATTATATAAGGTCTTAGCGACCTGTTGTCTCTGGACAACCTTTGAGGTTCATTTCATGGAGTCTTTCACTGACCCAAACGGACTCATTCAGCCTGAAAAAACAGCCCTTTGCTCTCCAGCCCTTTTTCGAAGTAATTAAATGTCGTCCCCGCGTCGTCCCATCGCCGTCCCCACGCCGTCCCATCGCCGTCCCCACGCCGTCCCCGCGTCGTCCCATCGCCGTCCCCACGTGGCCCTGTGAAAGAGGACACTGCGGGGAGCCGTATAGGCGCCTCTGTGGGGCCCTTTGTGTTCGCTCAGAGGCCCCCGAGCCGAGGCCTCTTGTTCCTCTTTGGTTCTGGGAGCCACGAGTTGCTCGCTGGGCTCAAATCAATCATCCAAACGTCGGGGGCTTAGCGAGGAGATTTGTTCACCGTCTTTATTAAAGATATTGAATTACTGAGCGTTTTTTATTTCCAGCGGATGTCTTTTCCCTCCTTCACCCGACCCCACGGGAGGTGAACCGTGCGATCGAGTAACCCAAGATAATGACTCAGTGATACTGGGCCGGTGGGCCGAGATTAAGGAAATGAAAAAAAAAAGGGGGGGGGGGGGAACCCGGCGTGGATGTGACTTGGCGCTCCGCACCTCGCAAAAGTAAACTTCGTGATGGTTCTTTTTCCCACTTTGCTGCGGAGGATGGAAAACAGTAAATGATTAGTAATAAACAAACGGTGACACAAAGACACGCACACGTTGTGACAGACACTCGGATGCGTCTCTACGTTGTAGGTGGGCGGTCGGCTTCCTCCTGCAGCTCCACGTCGGTGCGACAGGTAAAAACCCGCCGCTTGTGGGGCGCCATCCGTTCTGCGGGTTGGAGTTTTTTGTTCTGGGGATATTTTTTCCGAGGCAGCTTCCCTTTGGAGGCAGATGGTCGGGTTATCTCCGAATGTGCAGAGCGGGGGGGGAGGGGGGGGGGGGGCAGCAAAGTTAAATGTCTGTGGAAGAAGTTTTGCGAATAAAAGTAAGACAAACTGTATTTTTTTGTTTTGTTATCCAGCTCAGTTTGAGTGTGCGTTCACTCAACTCCTCCAGAGATGTAATGTGTCATCTAAAGTACAGGATGCAAAGTGGGTCCTTGCTCAATATGAGCTCATTTGCAAATGTGTCATTCGGGAGGCTTTGAATCGTCTTTTCTTCAGCTGCACCAATCAATATTTGTACATTAGCGACGGGTGAAATGGTGATACAACGGAACATTCTGGTAATCCCGTCTCACAGAGTGAAATAAAGGATTAAAACAGACTACAGGGGAGAATAAACAGAAAGGGAGGTTTTAAGCTGCACTAATCAATATCTGCATTTTCCTAATGGATGCAGTGCGAGTGGTGTGTGTGTGTGTGTGTGTGTGTGTGTGTTGGAATAAAAGGTGAAACAGAACATTCTGGTGAACGTGTGTGAGTACGGTCAAACTGAGAGGAAAATGAAATGTGTTTACAAGCAATAGATTCAATGATTAAAGGTGAAATGTGTACGATCATTTGTCCCCCTGTACGATCAATAATGCCAAAAGGCCAATAATGTACATTTGATCATTCTATTCAGTGACTATTAATGGTTTTAAATACATTCAGATCCTTTTTGCAAAGACACACAGATGTCTTTTTAATTGTAAGCTCTTTGAGCAAAGATGATTTGTCCTCAGAGCCCGTCTCCTCCAAAGCAATCTGGTGACTTTATGAGGTAATGGTCGACCACAACTCCTCCTACCACCCCCCCCCCCCCCACCCCCCCCTCCATTTCCTCCCTGTGAGGATATCTGTCCTCACAGGGAGGAAATAACAACACTAAAGCCCCGCATGAGTGATGCGGCGAGGCGCGGATCAGCGTCTGGGCCTCGACCAACATCTCCCTCGGCTGTCAGGAAGATGAAAATGTGCTCGGTGCTGTGGGGGGGGGGCAGGGGGGGCGGGGCAGGTGGAGCTAATGGACTACGCTCTAGGACGCGGCTGTCGACTCAGCAACGCCGCCGGCCCGTGTGTCTCTCGGATGGCCGCGGCGGGCAGAGAAGGGAGCCGTCACCTGCAGGATTTATGATCAACACGATCAAACCTCGGGGGAATCACATTATTTTGTGATGTCATGAACAAAAAAAAAATTTAAAACAAACAGATTTTTCTGATTCCCGTCATGCAAATTAGCTTTTTTGATGGTCTCGCGTGAGGACACCTTTCTGCCCGTGAACTCAAAGGCTGCGTCCGTCTCCAGCTGTCAGTCCAGCGGAGCAATGAGAGAGATGCAGCCGCCGCGCTGATCGACAGGGAGGAAATTGAGGTGTCACACGAAGCGCGTTAAACCCGCATTCTGCTGCGCGTCGTCACCCGCTGGCACGCCGCCGCCGCAGGGCGATGACACCGGGGTCACATTCAGGTGGAGAGAAACGTGAAATAACAGGGATTGTTTCCTACAATTATTCGGCGTCTTAGCCGGTCGCTGTTGGAGGCTGGCGCCCCCGGGGGCGAGGGGGGGGGGAGGGGGGGGGGGGGGTGACCTCAGACAGCGTTGCTGATTGTCAGAGAGACCCGGAGAAAAAAAGAATAAAAGCTTTAAAAAATGAGAAAGAAAATCCGCGAAGACGCTGTGCGCTCTCGACGACGTGGCCCCGTGCCACCTGAAGGGGCCGCGTGCCACCTGAAGGGGCCGCGTGCCACCTGACAGGGCCCCATGTCACCTGAAGGGGCCGCGTGCCACCTGACGTGGCCCTGCGTCACCTGAAGGGGCCCATGCGACCTGAAGCGTTAGCGCGTGGCGTTTTACATGCTGTGAGGTGGCGCAGGCTGCGTTTGCGTGACACTTGAAAGGGAAAAAAAAAACTCGTCCATTAAATGGCTTCAAAAAAGCTCCGGGTGTAAAACTGTCCTTTTCAAAAGGAGCCAGCTGCAGGCAGGTGACAACGGGACGGAACCTCAGCAGCTAAAGGTCACCCTCGTGCCTCTAGATCCTCCTCAGTTAACCCCCCCCCCCCCCCCCCCCCCACATTAATAACCTCATATAAAAACATTCTCCACTGTTTGAGACACTTTTCAGATCCGTGTGACACTGACGTCCTGTTCTCATTTCCAAGAGAGAATCCACATCAGGAAGGAATTAACAAGCACAACATCTGATGAAGCGTTGGGGTTATTTTTGAGTGAGTTTTGAAGAAACTATTTCCACTGATAAACACGAACATGGCTGTCGATCGAGAGCCAGAAAGCTGCTTCTAAATGCAATTACGTCGCTCCGCGGTGCCGGAGACATCATTACACAAAGTTGTGCTGAAAAAAATAAAATAAGATAAAAAAAAGAACACCTTGCCTTGTTGTAATTGTGTTGTTTGTCACTCTGCTTCCTGAGCTTTAAACGAATGAAGTGCAAGAGCAAAACAACTCAGAGCCGCTGTGCAGCAGCAGTTCGACAGCCGATGCTGAATAAAACATGTGTCTCAGTGTCGGTGCTGTTCTTTACGTCCAGGAAATACAAGGTCTCCCCCACTCCGCCTCCCCAGGGAGAGAGAGAGACCTTCTTCACACGCCGAGCATTTAACGCCAGAGAGTTACTGAAAAAACAGGAGGATCACAACCCTCCGAACGAAGCACAACGACGGACACGCTTTCAAACGGAGACGTTGACGCGGTGGACAAAGTCTCCATTTGTTAGCCGAAAGAATTCACAACGGAGAGAAATGGCAAAAGTTTTTTTTTCCTTTGTTTCGGAATAGTCTATAATTTCCACCCACAGGTGGTGTTTCTAACCGTCATGGCTGCCGGACCCTGACGAGGAGACCCGCTGTGCCAACCAGGGCTCTCGGCTTTTGTCTCCCCTCCGTCACGAAGGAAACCGCTTTTGCTGCACCTCGAGACGCCGCTCCTCTCGCCGGCCTTCGCCCCCCCCCCCCCCGACCCCAACCCCCCCCCCCCCTCTCTCAACGAGCTGACTCCCAGCAGACGCCTCGCAGGAGAGAAAGAGACGTCTCGTTAATTACGTCTCAGTTGAAATATCAGTCCGGAGCTCCCAGCCATTTGACGAAAGCAAAGGTAATAAAGCCCACGTGCAGTGGAGCTCAACGGGGGGGGTCAACAGCGGATGGGGGGGGGGGGGGTATGACTGAAGCTACGGTTGGAGAGTCTTGGAGGTTAAATCAATTCGAGGCTAAAGTTCGGCGCAGTGGGGCCGAGTTTGTTGCTTTTTCAACATAAGGAACTCCGATGGGAGCAGAGGGGGGGGAGCAAGGGGGGGGGGGAGCAGAGGGGGGGATGTGCCGTATCATATCAGTAAGCTCCGTATTTAAAGCACCGGAGAGGAGACTTCATCGATAAACATTCCCTACAGATGTAAATCATGGAGAAGGTCACGGTCAATTAGACGGATAAAGTAACAGCGGTGACATTCACGTCGCCCCAAAAGACGAGGACTGGACCCCCCCATCCCCCCGCGGGGGGGGGTGGCGGGGGGGGGGGGGGGGGCGAGGGACAGGGAGACGAGAGACCCATCTGCAGGACGTCAATGCCTTGATGCCAGCAGAGACCACAACATTTTTGCCTTTTGTGCAAATTGAAGAAACAAAGCCATAAATTTGCAAAGCGGGGAGATCGATGCGGCTCGGTCCGGAGACCGAGCCGCACCGGGGTCATTCGGGCCCATTCGTCAGACGTGGCCCATTAGAGTGGTGCCGTTACGACTCCGCGTGCCGCGTCGAGCGTCTTCGGTATTTCATCTCGCCGCGCGACGGGTCATCGATCGGGCCGGGCTGGATTCCCAATACACGAAAAGATCGAGTGACGTCTCTTTTCTTTCTTTCTTTTTTTTTGGGTTTCTGCGATAATGCAGCATCTCGTGCTCACGGGTTCAGATGAAGAAAAAAAAAACCAAGATGTTCCTTTGTTTCATGCGAACGACAAGGACGGGGAAGCGATGTTCCCGTCATGCACGGCGGCATCTCCGGAGAGACCCCGCTTAAATATGGGACTACTCAGTCATGACGAGAGGAACCCATGTCAGAATGAAATGGGTCATGAGGTACTTTAAATAAATATGATAATGAGGCGGACACCACCGGTTGCCCGGGGCCGTTATTTGTGATCTGTGGGGGGGAGCAGTAGGTAGATTGGAAGTTAATAATACAGCAGCGGAGAGGTAGCCTGAGTGGAAAGTGGTCCAGCAGATGGGCCTCTGTGTGTGTGTGTGTGTGTGTGTGTGTGTGTGTGTGTGTGTGTGTGAGATACCCGAAGGACGCCACGCTTCGGTTTTCTCACAAAAAGCAGCAACGTGTGTCGAGCTTGTTACTTCCTTACAATCTTTTCAAAATAAAATTAAAAAACGCTTATTTAAAATGAGGGAAAGATTGTCGTTGGGGTTAAAATAACCAAAGAAGTGCTGCTGTGGCATCAATGTTGACTTTCTGTTTCACACGGGGATCGAACACGGAGAGAAAGCAGCTCCAGAGCTCTGAAGGTTTCATAGAAGAAGACTTGTTGTGAGGTTAGAAGAAACATCACAGGAGTAACGGTGAAGGCAGGACAGGATAACCCAATGAACGGAGAGACTGGGGGGGGGGGGTCCTGAGGGCTCAGAGACGACGTGTGAGGGAGCAAAAGGAGGCATGTCGCTTCCCACGGGGGCACGACGCGTTAACTAGTGAGCCCCCGATATCTGGCTTTAGTTCCACGTGACGTGATTGATCGGCGGTGTGATCCTCCCTGAGGTCCACAGGGGGCCGCCGTGTGATGCCGCCTTCCTCACGTCACGAACCAGTGGCCTCGTTCAGCAGTTATCAGTCGTATGGTGTTTTCTACCCTGAAAAGACCACCATTGAACTGGAACATGGGTGAAAAGGGGTGAAAAATAAGACCAAACATAAGATGCTAACTTACAGCTTACTGACATTAACTGTAAGGATAACAACAGCACAGCAATGAATAAAATAGGCCCTACTTTGTTTCTGCTTGTGTGAGCAAGTAGAGTAAATAGAGTAAATAGAATAAATAGAGTAAATAGAGTAAATAGAATAAATAGAGTAAATATGTACAAAGCAGGTTTGTGTTCTCATTGATTTTGAACAAAGGGGCGAGAGTCACACCACTCGCTTCGGTGACCTTCTGACCCGCTCCGCTTAGCCCCCCGGACCGTCAGCGCGGGACCTCCGAGGCTCACCCCCCCCCCCCCCAAAAAAGGAAGCGCCCCGGTTCCCGTCACTGAGCCTCCCGGGGTCCTTTGCTCTTATCAGCTCCTCCAGGATGAGACGCTGTCAATACAGCCACCGCAGAGGAGGAGAAGCATATCCCTGCTGCTCCTCGTATCAACGCGGCGCATCTCCCCACACACACACACACACACACACACACACACACACACACACACACACACACACACACACACACACACACACACACACACACACTCACACACACGCACACACACACACACACACTCACACACACACACGGGGGGGCTGGTCAGACAGCAATTAAAACCTCGGCCCTCCGGTGCAGGAGTGGGCGCGAGCGAAGGAACCGCAGATCCATACACTCGATTCCTATCCGTTCACCCCCTGCAGCCTCCCATCGACGGCGCCCGCGTGGACCGCACCGCTCGCTGTAATTACAATCATCTTTCCCAGAGATGCATTACGCACGGCAGAAGAGGAATTGAGCCGTGACACCTTCGCGTGACACCGTCGCGAATAAAAGGTGCTGCAGCCGCAGTTATTGCAGCTTCATAAATCCCTCTGCTTTGCACTGCAGAAAGCGACAAACACATCCAGCCCGTTGTGAAATATCACAATAGGGAGTTATTGGTTAAAGATGCTTAAAGGACGAGGCTGACAATTGAAACCGGAAGCCATCAATCTATACTGTGAAATAGCGCCTGACAAACGTGCCTCCTCTGAGCCGCAGATCTTCATTATTGTCCCAAAAGGAATGAAACACGTCAATGAGCCACGCGGTTCAACGGGACGACGTGATCCGTCATTACCGCGAACGCACACAAACCGTAGCCCGTTCAGAGTCGACCCCAAACACACTGAGCCGCCGCTGTAAATACTCAGCAGCGTGTCAGACGGGTATTAATCCACAGCTCCAAATAAGCTCCAACAAACGCACGGTTTACCCCTGTTCACGTCTTCTTCTTCTGAAGCTTTTAAGGGAAATGCTGAGTCCTTCTTGAAGAGGAGAGTATATACAGTATATATATATACATATAAAGTCAATTGGTTTAGATGGTTTAGATGTTCAAAGGAACCAATGAGATTGAGGCCAAAGACACACAAAGATAAGTGGTTCTCTTTAGAATGCTGAAAGTCAGTATCAATGCTACCAAACTGAAAAACCAAAAACGTCTTTTCTGGATGAATCTGACCTTGTTGAATATTCACTATAAGTAAGACGTAACACCAATTAATACATTTTGTATGGACACATTATAATTACAAAGTTCCTACATGACCAACCGGTATCAAACAGCGCACAAATAACAAGAAACTACATCTGCCCGGACATGTTGCCCCTGCAGAACAGCTGTCGCTTTTAAATAAAGGTTTGCACAATTAACCCTCCGATGTGCTGCAGTGCGAGGGAGCCGCGGATCCCTCGCACTGCGCCGCGGGGGAATCTGGAAAGAAGATGGAAAAAAAAAACCCAGACTGCATGGAAGCTCCGAGCCCCTTTTTCTGCGAGCTAATGACGAGCGGTGAGATTTAACAAGCGCACCGGCACACAGGGAGAGAGATGCACTTTAACAAGCCTCTTATTGAGCAAAACCGCGGGTCAAACTTTAACAAGACGCGCCGCCAAATGGCACCAGCGCGCCAGCCGGAAACCGACACCAGCGACACAACGCAACGCATTTATTGCCGCGCAGGTGGAGGACGGTTGAGCTCGTTATCGGCAGCGGTGTCTGACGTGACCCGTTGTTTGTACGAATGCTGCATCTGCTCCATTAATGGACACGAGGAGCTCATTCTCATGACTTTGCGACAGTTAATCGTGCACAGCGGTGCCTGCCGCCCCCCCCCCCCCCAAAAAAAACTCTGAGCACAATTAAGCTTAAACATCGCTGACTCGAGGAGAGGTCTCTCTCGGCCCTGGTGCTAAACGGGCCTCCATCCCTCCGACTTCTCCTGCTCCACACACCCACAAAATGTAACTCAGTTGGTGATCCCACCTAAAGGTGAGCACGACGTGGGCTGTGGATGAAGGACTTCTTCGTTTCGAGGCTGCATGTAAAACGTTTTTATTGTGCTACTCCATGTTCTACAAACAGTGGTTCCCACACTGGGGGGAGGGGAGGGGGGGCCCTAGAGGGAGCTAATTGAGCTAATTAAGAGAGCGACACGGAAAGAGAATACGATAAGAGATAAATAAGGTTGTGCCAAGACGGACACATTAGTGACCAGTTGCTGCAGAGTTTGATTTTTATTGTGAGCTTTCGATTGATGAAAACCTACCACAGGGAAGGCTGTGAGTTCTAGTCTCGCCAGCAGAAATAAAAAAGGACAAAAAATGGGCACCCAAATTCTCAAAAAGCTGCTTCTGCGTCTTGTGTCGACAGACTCGTTTCACTTCATGGTTCTAAAAAGGCTTGCGCGTGTTGCAAAGCAATTCACCTCCAGACCACCAGGGGGAGTCACGTGTTTTGTTGAAGACAACCTACAGCCTGCTGCTTTTCATCGGCTTTTTTTCGCAGACATACTGTATTTGTCCCGTATTTTCCTCCACAACTTTGTTCAATGACGCCAATGACGGGTCGTATCAGTGCTCATATTTACGGATTTCTCCCGACAAAAACTCAAACTGACTCAAACTGATTCATTCTCTCGTAAAAAAATTTTATTTAATAACTTTAATGCTATGGAACCGGAAATGTGAGACTCTGGACAGGATGCAGTTAGCAGACCAATCACAGCCTTGCGAGCTGCGTGAGGCTCGCGTAGCTTTTGACGCAAGTTTCGAAAAATGGGTCGACGCACGCAAGACGGGGTGAAAAGGCGGCAAAGGGGCGGATTTCTCTGAAAACGCAGAAGCATAAACTAATCTTAAACTCCACAAACTCCCTCAACAACCACCCCCCCCCAGGTAAGAAAAATATACATTTGGGTTATGATCTTCAACGTCGGGAGCTCCGGATCGCAATGTTCCACCTCCTGCAGTACTCGCCGAGTGTCGGCGACATCTGTGCATGAGGCAACAGGCTCAGGCTGACACTCTGCCAGGAAGCAGAAGAAGAAAAGCCACCGGGTCCCTGGGGCTTATCTTTGGTTAGAGGTGTGCCGCCGCTCCTCGGCAGCAGCGAGGTGGAACGATAAACATAATTAAATTGAGTTGGATTACACGAAATGGATCGGATCAGTCGGGGAGGGCGGGGGGCGGGGGGGCGTAGGGAGCTAATCCAGTGCCAACCACACCAAATTAAAAAAAAAAAAAACAAGAGGCAGGGGATGAAAAGAAATGCTTCTTATTCCAGTGAAACAGCTCCATCAGGTAGAATGCTGCTGGACGGCGTCAAATTTGTTTGGCTTCGTAGTCAAAGTCTTTCTTGGCGTGAATCTAACGTGCAATAAATTGACACCCATCTGGTTGTTGGGGAAGGTGGGAGATCGCACTCGTCTTTGGTGGCGGCGTTAATTATAGTCAATAAAGTCAGGAGCGAGTCGCTCCCCGCGCAGCTTTTCACCTCCGCTTCACTTCAGGAGGACGAGGTTCACGCTGACGGAAAGCCGACGTCAACGGTGGCCCCCGGAGTTTCTGTGTTGTCTTTTAAGTCACCTGAACTTTCTCTGTGACAGCATTCCCATACAACCACTTTTTTTTTTTCTTCAATTCCCGTTCCATTCCACTCCTCCATTTTTTTTTTTTTTTGTTCCTCCCTGCGATTGCATTTTCCCTTTTGTAACTGGCTTTGGTTCAATCCCCCAACAAATAACCTTTCCCCCGGGGAGAGGGGCTCTTACTTTCTCTGCCTTCCATCCTCGCCTGCCTTTGTCTCCCCGCCTCAGGCACGGCGGACACACAGTTGATACAGTCTGGGCCTCTTCACACTAATCCGGTGTAATCCCGCCCTGTCGGCGCCGCGCGGCGAGCAAAGTATATCTTCCAATAAAATGAGGATTAATGGATCCATGAGTGATGCAGGGGAAGGCCAACGACGGGAGCTCCCCTCAGTGCCCCCGATTGAAACGGCCTGTAACGGAAATTTCGCCAAATCTCAATGTTTAATTTTTTTTTTTTAATGTGTAATAATTTTCGAACTTTGGGCAGAGTGAGGTGTGGGAAAAGCCGTTGTTGCATTGGCACCTGTATCAAACCAAAAAAAGAAGTCACCCCCTGAAGACCCGGCAGCCACTGAAAACCCCTTCAGCTGGTTCCAGGTTGCATTATTGAAGCCCCCCCCCCCAGCTGAGGGTCTCCTCTTGGACGGCGGCCCTGTAGCGGACGGCTCGAGCGTTTGGAACTCGGCGGCCTCGACATTGTAATCAACAGGTGGAGGCGGGGGCGGGCCGCGGGGGGGGGGGGGTCCAGGTGGAGGCGCTAACGACCGACAGATGGAGAGGAGCAGAACGCCATGAGTAACTTTTGGTTTTGAGGTGCAGCTTTTTCAGGATGAATTCTAGAAAGCGTAAAGCAGCGGGCAGCAGGGGATCTGGATCATGACCCAATTCTAAAACAAAACCTCCTTTTCATTCGACAACCTTCCCTTTTGTTTGGCAGAATAAACCGTACGTCTCATCGTCGTTTAATATCGTTTCGTGTTTCAAACCCTTTAAGCAGACAGGTGCATTGCTGACAGGTAACCTGACTTCCTCTAGCTGGCAGTTTTTCGGGGGTTTGGGGAGTTTTTTCGCGGCTACGTAGCGGCTACGTCGCGGCTAACACCGCGCGTGGCTTCCTCCCGGCACGGCTCGTCGTGTATTTGATCATTTTTTTGTTCCAGCGAGCAGCGGAGCGGGAATAAATCATGTTATCACTGCAGCTTTGACATTGTAAACCCAGTGAAGGCTGCGGAGTGCTGCACGGGAGCTCGTTATCGCCGCATCAAGCGGGAAACGCGCGTCCCGCATTAGCGGCGCGATCGATATACGGCCACGTGACCCGTCGCGTCCGCTAACGAGGTGCTGTTAGCTTTCATGAGGGGGGTTGTGGGGGGAGGAGGGGGGGGGGGGTCTGCATGTGTTAGTCCTGGCCTACATTTCGCCCCCGGACTCCAGTGGGAGCTGCAGCGGAGCAGCAGAGCTCTGCGAACACACACGGCGCCACGCGGCGGCCCACCGCTGCTCCTCCGCATGCAAAGCGGGTTCCTCCTGGAGCCTTCCCCCCCCCCCACCCCCCACAGTTCCCTCGCAGGTTCGTTACAACGCCGGGGGGTCAAATAACCGGTCGGCTCCAGGGCCTCTGACAGGTTTGGGGGGGGGGGGGGGGCTGGCGGGCGGACGCAGATCCGCAGATCATTACCGCCATCGAGCACTGGTTCCCAAACAAAACGAGGATTTTCCCTTTGATCCGGGCTCAAAATACCCCTTTGTTTGGATGATGGGGAGGAATTGTTTGAATTATCGATGGGGCATCAGGTCGGAGATGAGGATGCTTTGCCCCCCCCCCCTTCGGTCTGTGCAGATGATGTAGGTCCTGCTGCTGCTGTTGTTGTTGTTGTTGTTGCTGTTATGCGAGTGAAGCCAGCAGTTGATTCAATACAAACATGGGGCGGGGCTACTGCTGTGGAAAATCCAATTAAAAGCACAGTGCCGTGGTTATAACGTTACAGACGGGCCAGAGGTCCTGAAACATTCAGCTCTGCAGCAAACACAACCCATCGGATGCAGGCGGGGGCATTTCAACCAGGCTTCACCCCCCCAATGAGCGTCACAGGGTGGAGCCACGTCCACTCTGATCTCCCATTAACATGCTATCATCAGAATAATGGCGTCTGAACGATGCAGCAGTGAAACTAAGAGGTGACATGGAAACATAAATAGATGTCAGTCTCACTGTAGTCCTATGATGCGATGTGTTGTTTTCCATGTCTCGGATCACGTTAGGGTGGTTTCGTGACTAAGAGTTCTCTGTGTACTCCTTAAACGTGCGAGTTTCAATGTGTTTAAAATGCTCTCATCACAGCATTACTGTTAATTTGCACTGCCTCACCTGCAGTAAGTGACAAGCTAATGCAGGTGTGTCTTCTGCACAGCTCCATCACATATTCAACCCTCTGTCAAGTCTTTGACATTTCGCATTAGCCAAGACAACTAAAGTGGCCCAATGGCTTTGGGTATCAGGGCCGCTGACGAGTGACATTCATCTCTGTTTTGTTACTTTTTTTTTTACTTCTAAATTCTAAATGATAAAGTAGCAGCCCAAAAGTAATGGGTTTTTTTCTGTAAAATGACTGTTCCCAAGGTCCAGGAATTAACCTAAAAAATTAATGTTTACAAAGAAACGAGCGTGTACCGCATGCACACAGCAGATGCGTCTCACGCCACCCGACTTGTTTTCATGCCTAGAAGCCCTTCATTAGTATGCTGTGGAGAAGCTCTCTTTCTGCTGGTCCCGCTTGTCTCTTATTTTTTCGGCTGAGGATATTTCCTCCAGCTCCCGGTGTCTGCAGCTGACGGCGCGAGGCCCCCGTCACAGGGCCAGAGATATGGTTCTTGTGGGATAACGGCTCGGACTTTTATCAAAGCAAGCCCGCCCCGGGCCCCCCCCGAGCCTCCGACACAATGCGCCCCCTAATTTCTCCTGAATGGAGGTCCCTGCGGACCTGGAGTAATCTCGTATTCGCCGTTTGCACACAGCGACTCCAGTTACTCTCTCTCTCTGTTCCCTGCGTCCCCTGACGATTGCATAAGCGCGTCCAGAACTCATCAGCAAGATGGCAGAATAAGTGCCCCGTTTAAGCTGCATCGTGTCCCATCTGTTGTGTCAGAGAGAGATAACTGTATTTACTGTTTTGGAGTTGGGGAACACTGCTTTGGCCAAAATGTTGTGCACCGCCGAGTTCCGCTGACTTCTCATGAAATGTCAGGGATTAATTCTGTCCAACTGCAAACTGTTAAACTAACTTCACTTTGTAAGAAACGTTTAGTCCGTCACTCTTTGTTTGTGTTTCTCCTGCCTGACACTCCATCGCTTTTATTCAGTTTGGTGGAATGGCCAATGTTTGTGTGGAGAAAAGAACTTTAGAAGAGCCGCTGTGGAGGAAGTTCATAAGGAGAACGTTGGCGAATGTGTGTTCTTAGAAGAAAAAGAAGAAGAAGAAGAAGGAGAAGAAAAAGGCTCGCCTAGATCTGAGTAACTAAAAGCAGCTGATAACTAAGAGTTCGGAGTCAAAGGACGTCGCATGCATGCGCTTTTTGTGTGATGCCACCGATTCCACCCTCACGCGACAGCGAAGGAAGGGCCGCACCATGGTCTGCAGGGAGGGAGGACGTCTGAGGACGCTTAAACTCTTTGATGTCAGAAACACTCGACAATTTCAAAAGACTTTTTTGAAGCATTTTTCATGATATGAATGTGAATATTTGTTTATTGTATCATTGTAAACTGAATGTTGTTAAGCTTTAGATTGTTGGTTGCGCTGTTACTTCTGTACGTTACACACAATAAACGTAATGGTGCAGAAAGTGATTACAATAAAACGCACAGTTGATACAGTGATGAACACGATCACAGAAAAGTGATTTCTGTTTTTTACTAAACTCCAGTCAGTAATCAACATTCAAATTAAATCCTGCCTCACTTTGTGGGGCGTTGGAACCACTTCATGGACCCGTCGAGGAGCCGAGTTTGGACGGCATCGGCTGTCTCAGTGAAAAACACCTCGCTGCAGAAGCACCACATCTGGGCGGCTCGACAGAATGGGCCTGGCGCCCTTAAAGCCAAACACAGCGTTCCAGACTCCACACAAAGGCGCTTAAGGAGTCCACTTAAGGAGTCCACTCGGACGCCACAACAGTGCACTTCCCCCCGCGTGAGGGGATCCAAGGGGGGGGGGCTTCAAAAGCACAGAGCAGTGCAAACGGATTAATTAAAGCCGACCGTTGAAAATGACACTTCTGTCACGTCCCCTTCTTCAAAGGAGGAAACACATGTAGATGTGAATGAGAGTGGGATTACACGTGTCTGCATGGGACAGGAGATGACTGCAGCCTGCACACTGCGGGAGGGGGTACAGGGGGGGTTAAAGGTGGATTTTCGTGGATATCGTCTCCCAAACTTTGCAGGTGCAGTCATCGGTCAGACTGCCCCGCGCAGGGCTTCCACTGCATATTGCTGCATCACTACTAAAAGGACCGTGGCTGTTTACATCGTAGCGCAGACCCCAAAGCCTCTTATCGATGTGCATATTGATCATTTATTTACATTACAACCCTTCGTTTCTCCCGCGGCGGTTCACCGTCGCTTACCTTGATCCAGTAGCCGCAGGGAGTGCTGGAAGGACGGATCCAGCGTGTCCTTCTCTGCCATGAGCTCCGGCAAGTACTTCTCGCTCTCCATCTCGTGCGGGGCTCCGGGCTCCGGGTGCGCGCCTCAAAGTCGGATTCAAGTCAATAATGAAGCAAAGCAGCAACAACAAGAACGCAAAAAAAAAAAAAAAAAAAACTTGCACAACGTCCACACGGCTCCGAGCTGTGAAGCGGACTCGCAGGGCGACGTTGTCCTCCGGCGGTACCGCTGCGCGCAAACCCCCACACACACACACACGCGCGCGCACACACGCACGCACGCACGCGCAAAAAAACAAAGCAAAGCAGGATGAGTGATTTAAATGCGAGCGGGAGGTCTCATCCCGTCCGAGTGTTGCTCAGCCCGCAGAGTCCCGCTACGCATCACGGCGTGAGGTTCCGTCTCCTCTGTGCAGCGCGCCGCATCCACTGCTCAAGCGTTTGGGAGGGGGGGGGGGGGCGAGGGGGGTGGGGGGGCGGCTATTGGTCGCCGTGCGCTACACGCAGCCCGTGAAAAGGGGCGGGGCGACCAAAACGGAGCTGTCCGCGGTGCTGATGATGCCCCCCCCCCCCTCCCGTCATCGCTATATCATTACTCTCAAAGTTGACCGATTCGGAGACACACAGCTCCGGGAACACTTCCCGCTGATGACGGCAGCATTCAAACTAACCAAGTGTGTTGACTCGAATGTAACATAAATAATAAACACACAATCCAGCTGTGCAACCCACTGGGGCTCCCTGTTAGGGTTATTCTTCTTTTCTGAAGAAGAAGAAATCAGGGATAAAAGGCTGGAGGTCTTGGTTGCATCCAGATATCGACCAGCATGGTGTCACCAGCCTTCTGACAGAGGCCCAGGCTTCTCGGGCCCATGCACGGCCTTTAAATAAACTTCACAAAAGGAACGTTCAGCTGGCAAATCAACGTCTGAATGTGAGCAGCATTACAACATATCCTTATTTAGTGGTGCAAATTGCCACATTTTTTTTTTGAATTTGTGAGATAAATTACCAAAAGCAGGGGATCCAGGGTTGTTCTGGGGCCTTGACCGGTTGTCCAGAAAAAGATCTACTCGGAGGCATGCAAATACTGGTCGTATTTCAGATCAGCTGGTACAGTAACGTAACTGGAACATCTCAAGAGGCTACATAATTGCCTCTTTACTCATTGCAGTAATTGATTAGCGCTGTGTGACTCCTTAGCTTGCGTTTCCTTGTTAGCACAACCTGTCAATAGTTCTCAGGAAATCCATTCACCTTCTCATAGGTCAAGCAATGCGTTTCTCCCGGAGCGTGTTTATGAATTTATTAAATTAGAAAACCCTGTTGTTTAGAAAAACACACGCCGCAGGAGGGAAAAAAAGCAACAACAAAAAAGAGCAGAGACAAACTTGGCCAGTCTCCAGATGACAGACACTCGGTGTCATTGAAAGGCAGATACAGAGTTCATCCAGACAGCGGATATCAATACTATAATAAGAATTTAAGTTACAGCAACGCATCGGCCTTATCAGACATCTCCAGCCTTTCAGTTCCCAGAAGCGCACAATGCATGCTAAAGTGTCTTTGTGATGAATCTGGCATGTTTAAAGGCCAGCGGAAAAAAAAACAGGATCCGTACACAAGCTTCATATTTGTAAGAAAATGTGGAAAAAACAGATAAGGATTCTGTCAATATTTGTGGAGGACGCCGAGCCAGCCTCAGGTGGGCGGCTATCTGTAGGCTGATCAGCACTGGTTATATAATTGAGATGAACATTTCTATTTCAATAACTTGGAGAGAATGTGACCCGAAGGCCAAAACCGAGATGGGTTTATGTTTATTTATCAACTTTCCATTCTTCGTGAACTTTGGAATGTGCTGTTCTGCTTTTGTGGCTTGATTTGTGCTCCTGGCATTAATGATGTCGGGCTTTTTTAATATATGAATATATACATATGAATAGTTTGAAAAGACAAAAGAATAGTTGGGATAGTTGGGACTGGTTGAGGTCTGCAGGTTGAGAGGCCAGCGATGTAGAGTCAGTCACAGAAACATGTTATTTTCAAAGCTATAAAAATGGTTTTATTAATTGTTTTTGCAGCCACGCAGAGAAGACATCTTTCCTCACATAAGTTCCTGTCTCGGTTTGTTTGTTGCTGCTGGTGTTTGTGAGTGATTCACCTCAAAGAGAAACCGCATTATGCGTCAGCTTACTCTTTAATCTCTCAGCGAGACCATTAAAAAAAGCGGCTCAAACGCACTAAGCCCCCATTCGGAGGAGCGACTTATTTATAGATATGCTTCCCATCTGTTGCGTCCCGTCGTCGCACCCAGGACCCCCCCCCCCCCCCCCTCCCGTCGATGTTTGAATCCAAGCAGGCACGCCCCCCCCCCCCCACTCCGTCTTCCTCAAGACGTCGGTGGTGGTTCGCCAAGTGGCTGCAATGCATCAGTCGGTGACCCCCGGGGGGGGGGGGGGGGGGGGGGGCAGCGGTTTTTAATGTCACAGCCGGCAGCAGCGCTGTAAACAAAGCCCTGAGAAATGTGGTGTCAGGTGGGTGTGGGGAACCAAGACCAGTGGGCCGTTACTTTGACAAAGTGTTATTTCGACCATTAGAGAATGGCTGCCCCCCCCCCTTCCTGCCCCTCAGCCTGTCAGCCCGCTAAGTAAGATGTTGACTGGGGGGGGGGGGAGGGGTCAGGTAGGCCTTCGCCCGCACACTCCTGCACCCACCCTCAATGTTTCTGGTCTTAACAGCAAATTCTTCGTCAAAACCCGACGGATTCCAATGCAAAAATGTGTGTCTCTGCAAAGTTGCTTCCTCTTTGGGGTGTTGACCCCCCCGAGGAACAGCTCGACCTTCATGTGTCACGTGTTTCTGCTTGGTTCTTGGTTCTTGGTTTCAGGGTTGAATGGCATAATTACGGTGGCAGCACGTTGACACCTTGAGCGTCTTTAAGGGAGACGAGGAGAGTGGCAACACTGCCTCCCTGTGACCGCGTCCTATTATTTAAAAAGACATGAGGAGTTCAAATGAGGAAATAAGGCTTTTTGAAAGTATAATTCTACCAGATAAGAAGTAAGTTGGAACTGAAACAGTATTAACCTTATCATATAATTAAGTGTTGATATAACTGTTGCAGTGTGTGTTCAGCTTTGTATGTAAAAGCCTTGTTATAGAGATCCAAACTCCTCGGGCTTCTCTTTTTCTCTTTATTCAGCCTCTGTTTACGCGTATTTGAAAGTATTTGACATATACTTTCACCCAAAGAGGGGAATTCCAAAGTACTTTTAACAAAGCTTTCCTTTCATGATATTGTTTCCCCTCCTTATGCAGCCTAACAATGCTCCTTTAGTCACTAAAGGCGCCTTATTGTGCCTTCTAAATGGAGCGCTCGCGTCCATTTAACAGCCATTCAACAGAATTATACTGCCAGCGCCAATCCATCAGGTGCATTGATCACGCATCGCCGGCCGTGAAGTGCAGACGGTGGTCTCCTCTGCTGGAAGTGTTGTGCAAAAGAAACCTAATGAGAAACTGTCAGCAGTGCACAGGTAAACAAATCAATGGCACCCAGCAGTGCTCCCAAGGTCGAGCCACACACACACGCACGCGCACGCGCACACACACACACACACACACACACACACCCCGCTTCGAGCCCCCTCACAGACCTGAGGTAGGAGACGTATAGCCGAGGCTGCTGTCAGGATTTGACTTTCAGCAGAGGAACAGGGTTCAAATGGGATTACCTTCCACTGCTTTACCTTCTAATGGAATCATTTTGACATTTTGGGGAAATATGGTTATTTCCTTTGATGAGATGAGAAGATTACGTTGTCCGTGAAGCTGCAGCCAGTAGTCGGCTGATATAAACTAAAGCAGGGAAAACGGAAAGTCTGCAAAACCACCAACAATATTTTTTTTCCTCTTTTATTGAGATTTAATAAACACAAAGTGTGGCCTTCAGAGGAGCCAGTAGGCAGACGTTTCACTACCTTCACACGGAGCCCGATCCAGGCTTCGTGCTGAGACACCTAGCCGGTGGCAGAAGCCATCGCTTCCAATTGACTCAGCAAGAAAGAAAGAAAACATGTTTACCCCCCAACACCCAACCTTCCCTTCACACCACGTCTGTTTCATCCGTGTTGAGGGAACATCGACCCGTCCGGACCCGCCTCCCCTTTGACGAACGCGGCTCCCGATGAGGTCAATCGTTTCATTTCTATCGGGTTAGCCCGGTAGCGGCTATGTATGAAGTGCATTTAAATCAATGGAGTGTCCCCCAAAAAGCAAAGCTGTGTGTGTGTGTGTGTGTGTGTTCTGTCTTACAGAACAGAGATAAGTCCAATCGCACGTCTCTGGAATCACACACAGGACGGCAAGTAATACAAAAGCACAGATGATAGCAGAGCAAACGCTAAGGGCTTCGGAGATAATGACACGTTCCATTGGGCTTTGTGTTGTGTCACATTTTGTCTAGAACATGACGGGACACCTAATCACAGATCAAAATAACACCCGGCACCAGACGGATCCTTTTCATGACTGAAACCAGTCGGCATGTTCTTTGTTCCTCTCTCGTCTCACGCAGCAACCTTCAGGTAGCCCGGGATGTGCGGCCCGAGTCATCACAGCGCACCAGAGGAGGGGTCCACTGTGGGAAGTGGGTTGGTCTTCTGGATCCCGTCGTTAGCCACCGCGACTAAGCACAAAAAAAAACACACCGCAGCGCTCCACGTGTCCCCTCGGGGTCTTCAGGCCTCCCGCTGCTCGGCTGGTTTAACCAGACGGGATCTTATTGTGAGAAACTGCAGCGTTTTTTTTTTGTCAAATCAATGGTGCCTTTGATGGAATATCAGGAGATGAAAAGGCCACAAACAAGGAAACGCAGCGCGAAGGTCCATTACTGTCCTCGGAAAATTGATTGGTCTTTTTTTCTCATCAAATTGCCGACACGAACGATGCAATTTGCATCATTTTCCTGCTCTGTCGGATTGAGAGAAATTCTAGCCGATGAATAGCAAACGTCTCTTTCGTTTTGAATGTTTTTAATGACTGATCACAGTTTAGAAGATGTTGTGACGCTGCAGACATGAAGCCTGGAGGTCACGTGTTTCACATCCGCTTGCCAGCTGAATTTGAATAGAAAAGCAAAACAAAAATCTGAAAAAGGATTGAAAAGGAGAGACTTTGCACCTGGACTACGACACAGATTCATCCACCGGAGCAGCATCCGTCTGCACAGACATCCAGCACGTGGGCCGACATTTCACACTAAGAGGTGAGCTGCCAGACGTCTGAGGTACATATAATGAAATGAGTTTAGTTTTAGGACAGACGGGACTGCGGAGGGGGGGGGGGGGAGTCGTACTGGTTGTCGTCCTCCTTCTGGGGGTCCCGTGATGGCAGATAGACGAGGAGAGGATTCACCTCCCCGGTCTAGACGTGGGGATCTGAAGGGGATAAAGAACACTGCTGCGTGCTAAGTCCTCTCCGTCCCCCTCCTCTTGGATGTCGGGAGCACACGTCTCCTTCTGGAGAAGGACCAAAAAAACACACAGATGTTTCCCTGAAAAGCCTGAATTTTTTTTTAAAAAGACGACAACGGCTCAGCAGAAAATCTGCAGCACGCGGCCCTCGCTGAGACGGATCGTCTTCAATGCAAACCGACTGGGGGACATGAAGGGATCGCACTGGTCCCCACTAAGGTCTCCATGGCTGGGCGGGGCGGGCCTAACCGGCTTCATTCCGCGACACGGAGGGGACAGGAAGGTCACGGGTTCGATCGCCACGGACGTCAATATCCATCAAAAGCCAGGCAGCTCGGGTCCCTGTAAGCATGTGGGAGGGGGGGGGGAGAGTCGGTGGATGTGAAGACGATAACGGGTCAGGAGCTTTATTCGAAACGCTATATAGTCGTTTCAGGGCAAAGAAAATCATTAGCCGTACTTCATTATTTAGCAGCACTGAAGCAGTGTTTCAGGTTACAGGCCAATCACTACAGACGTATTCAGAGTTTGCTTTATTCATCTTCATGACTGCCTTTCACCTCACTGGGTGACTTTTCACCCTTTGGTTCTAATGGCGGTCGCAGAAGATTCTTTTAATTTGGTAAAACTGGAGCCACAGTGGGAGAAAGATACTGTATATGAAAGGCAATGTTTTCCTGCACAATATAGCAAATTACTGCTGTGACTTTGTACGTTTTAAATGATGCATATTTTAGTGCTTCACCCTGAGGATTAAAACAAAAGGCAACTTATTCAACCTGCATTTTACTGCATAATTGAAACAAAGAAAAGTATTGCTATAAAGTTTTTACATTACTTTAACAAGGGGTGCAAATCGGGGTGAAAAATGAATTTGCAAAATATCAAATAAAATAATGTAACATGTTCAAAATGCAGAATGGGCTTGTTATTTTAAAACATGAACAATCTATACATTTACAGCTAACCCCCATTAACTCGAGTTAACTACAGCGGGAAAAGGGATGGAAGCTGAGAGGGGGGAGAGGGGGGGGGAGGGGGGGTTGTATAATTGACTCTGAATCTTCTCCAACCAGCAAGCAGCCAGTGTGTGATGGTGTGATGGTGCTGGGCAGCGTCCCCCCCCCCCCCCCCCGTCAGCAAGAGAGCGGCGCCGGGTGGCAGGTCCAAAGGGAGGGAAGCGTAATGATCTCCCAAAGCGGCGGGTTGCTCCACACTGCGGGTTCTGCCAGGAAGGGTCACGTTTCTGTTGCACCTGCCAGACTTTCTCCACCCCCCCCCCCCCCCCCTTGTATGTAGAGCTGATGTGTAGACACATCTCATGTAGATTTTATGCAAAAGAAGGTTCAGCTGCAATTGAGTAGAACTGACATGTGCAGGCGGGACGATTCAAGCCGAACTGAAATTTTAAATCTTTATTTGTTTGGACTTGTGTGCGTGTTTGGTTCAAAATTGTAGCTGCCAGAGAAAAGTTGAACTCACTCGACCTAATGAGTGGATTCAAATGCCATGAATCCAATTTAAATAAACCAGCAGCATAGCACGGTAACAGCAAAAAATACACGATGATAATAACATCACGCGGTAAATACAGTTGAATCCTTTCTAAGAAACCCTTTAGAATCTGTGTTCTGACTACAAGTAACTAAATGCTAAAAGGCCTCCACATGCACACAGTACCACTGCTGAGGACTGAGTCATTGATCAGGCGTCTCTATTCCACAGTCCCAAACCCACACTGATCACTGGAGAGCGGCCTCTGGAGCTATTAGTAGTATTATTTTGTTAAAATCATTATAGCGATAGTGAAACAGTGAAATGCATTCAATAACTTAACTGAACTGCTTTGTGCTGGATGGATGGAAACCGTCTTTTGTCCTTCAGAGACAACCTTTAGAGACATTTACCATGCAGCCATCTGGAAGCACGGCAGACTTAAAGTGTGTTTCCAAGCTGTAAATGATGCAAATGAAGATGAGAAAGCGCACAACGCTGAAGACATGCCTCCAACGTTCCGGGACTTATTCTGCGTCACCGTTTGGGTGTGAAGGAACGTTGAGTTTGACATTTCAACATGTCTGAAATCTCAACGTCAAAACTATTTGCTGGGCCGACCCCCCCCCCCCTCCCGCGCTGGAATAACTACGTGTCCACAGCGGTGTGTGGTATTCGCACCAACTCTCCTGCAAACCCCCGCTGCACTGTACTGGTTGAAATTGCTCTATTATTGACCTTTGACCCTCGGCCGAGGGGGGGGGGGGGAGGAGCGGTCGTGAGGTTGAGGAGTTGGAGTTGGCTGATGCTGCTTCAGGGCTCACACTCGACATGGTGGATGAAACCTGGCATCATTCTCTTTTTTTCTTTTTTCTAATTGGGGGGGTCAAACGGAGAGGTTTCGTGTGTAGAGGAAGCTGGAAATGTCTCTCCTGGTTTCTATCAGCAACTCGGAAATGATGGTTTCTCCGTTTCTCCATTGAACTGTGGCATTTAACTCAAAACCTGAAGCCCTTGAGCGTGGAGGCCAGTTTTTTTTTAAATTCTTTATTACTTTGTCAGTGCACCACGCAGCCTCAGTACCAGCACACCCAGTACCACGTCTCAGCATCGGATCCCACCGGACCAAAGGAGCTTGAAGCTTCAGCTCCAATCAGAGCACCCGGTATCGTTTAAACATGGAGGAAGTCCACGTAGGAGCGAGAAGTTTTTCACTGGTAGCAGCGGGAACGCGTTCCATCTCCTTTCAGTGGTTCTTGCTCTGATTGACAGGCCCCCGAGGGTATCTCTGAATGACAAACGGCGCGGTGTCCGACTGACGACCACCTGTCAGAGGGCGGCCTGGATTCTTCCTGCCGTGAACCGGAGCCTGCGCTATCTGTTCCCTTTGTCCTCCCCCGACCTTCAAGGAGGTACGAGGGTGGGGGGGGGGGGCGTGTTTCTGTGTGAAAGGACATGGCTCCGGGGGCACCAGGCGGCACATTCCTCCCTGTCTCCTCCCCCCCCGGGACCTCTTAGGTGACAGCGTCACTCGAGCTGAGGTCGAGGGCTTCCTCCAGCCCGGGCTTGTTGGCCGCCTGCCCGCCCCGCTTCCTCCGACATCGATCCCCCCCCCCCTAACCCACCCCCCAGGCAGCGACGCCGCGTACCCGGGGAGGGGGTAAGCAGATCCGCCTCGTTGCCTCCAACAATCATTCTGCCCCTGTAGGGACAGGTCGTGGTAAATTAATAGTGTGCTCGCAGCGACTAGATATTGTTAATGTATCTGCTATTGATGGAGTGAGATAACATGAGTAGCTTCAGCCTTACTTAACACAAGACATAAATCCTCCAAGGCCATCGGCCGCTGAAGCACATCCAGCTTTTAGCTCTCCTCCAGTTGGAGTTATAGATCCACAACGTGAAATCCGGCATGTAACAAAAGTCTTGAATAGACACAGAAGGATTTCAGAAGGATTTTTTTTTGTTGCTTTTTTGACAAGAGGACCATGAAGTGGTGAAGAGACGTGTGGCAATTTCCACCTCAAAATGACGGCTTGGACTTTTTTTATTGACTACGATAGAGGCTCAAAGGCAACACTTTAAATGGACCGCTCACTTTTCTCATTTATTAAATTGAAGTGTGAGCCCACTCATTGTTCACCTAATGCTAATGCTTAAGAGAGGTGGTGAAATTGCCCCCCCCCCCCCCCCCCTGCTGTGTCTTTGTTCGAGTACAAAGCTACTTTGATGGAGCAGCGGCACCCGGATGGTACCTCCATGATGGTCAGGAGGTTGACGTCGGTGGAGTCGTTAGCGCAAGAAGAAGAAGAAGAAGAAGAATGTTGCAATCGCCCCGTTGGGTAAGTGAGGTGAAACCCTCTGGTCAGACACCTGCTCACGTGAACACGTCACACACACAGCACACACGTGTTCATTTGCTGGTAAAAACCTCACAGACTCATTCGGTTCACTTTACCTAAAACCTGGGTCCTAATCCACTTGATCCTCCATCAGAGCTGTCACATATGCTCCGTATACGGCAAGTAAGCCCACTTTGAACTTGTGGATTTGACAGGCTTTGGTGTGCTGTAATGGGACTTATAGGACTGATCTATTTTTAAAGTTGCTCTCAGACGAGAGAAAGTAGGTCCATCGCTGGCCACGTTTGCCCCGCTGACGTCCACGTGCAAGCATCATCGCGTTATTATTCCCACGAATAGAAGAACTACATCTGCTTATGATTATGTACATTTTACTGTTTCACAACAATGTGTCATTTAAATGATGTTGGCCTATTCATGAAAGTAAGCGCACACGAGGCCTCGGTATCTCTCCAAGCCCCACCCAGCCCCCCCATCCCGTGAATGCATGCGTTCATTGTCTAAAAGGCTGCCATAGTTTGTGGATGAAGTGTCATTGTGGTTCTTGTGTTGTTGACATCTAAGGTAGACTATCAAAATGTAAACACCAGTGTTGACTCTGACTTTTTTGTAAAGATCTTTAACTATAAGAGAACATTTTTCCGGTCAAGAAAGTCTCAGTTTTCTTAGAAGACAAGACAATAAAAAAGTAAGAGGAGCAGGTGAACATTGGATGTGAATCCCCGGATAATAAAGGGTGGATGTGAACGTTACAGTCAGACTTCTGTGAATAACAAGCGGCCTCAAGCAGCAACATTCACTTAAATTTCTCTTATATAATCATATAAATATATATATCTCTAATATATACCAAGGGAACAGTTGAAAAGATATAAAAACCTTTATTTTATTACGATATTCAAGCCTTTTACTGTTCAAAAAGGACTGTGAGAACAGGGCTGGACGCTGACTTGTTGTCCGCGTCCCAAACTCCATCAAACACTCACTAGATCACTATTGTCTTTTTTTTTTTCAGCTGGGGAGGGAAGACGATCTGGCGAGCGACCTTCCGAGATGGAAAATCCAATTTCAGGCGTTGCATTTGAGATTTCCGAGTGGGAAATTGGAAATTGCAACTTCCCCAGTTCAAAACATGTCATGCATCCAATGTCCCACCTTGGGAAGAGTGGTAACAAAATTAGTTGAACTTGTTGAATACCAATAATGAGTATTTTTTTTTAATTTATATGACTTTCTGAGCATTATACTAGGAACAATATTACTGAATACTTGGCCTTCCTAAATCAAAGGCCTCTGCTCTGTTACAATTCCAACAAACTTTCCAAAACCAATGTCCCTATGACCTCAGACGACCTTTATTAGTTTGCCTCTCCGCCGCCACGGTTCATGGTTTGATTTAAACATTAGAGGTGGAGTAATAACCAGAGCAGAAAAGAAAATCCTTTTTTTTTTTTGGGCAATGACGTGACGTATGACGAATCTGAGGTAAAGGAAGCGAGCAGTTACCACCGCCGAGTGTTCCAAGTCCGTCATGTGACGACCTCCACGTCCGAAGGGTTCGCCCTCTTCCCTGGCTCCGCTCGCATCGGAATAAAAACGTTTTCTTTTTTAAATTCACATTATATTTTGTGGCATAATTGTTTGGACAACATCTGCTCTCTCTCTCTCTCTCTCTCTCTCATATATATATATATATATATATATATCTTTTTACAAGGGCTGTTGCTTATGAATCAGCTCACATCTTGCAAAAAGGAGAGACTGTTCCACTCCAGTGCACAGAGAAAATCAGTCTCTCTCATAATAGCTCTGGGCAATTTCAGACCACACAGAATGACAAGGGAATCAATTTCCCTGGTTAGGTTATAGATGGATTTTCTTCGCTCAGTCCTTTCATAATAAATAACTGAGATATGTTATATGAATTATTAAGAAATCTTCAGCCGTGTTACGCGCTGAGCGCTACACGGCTTTCCTGAGACCTAATGAATATTGTTATTATTATACATTCAGAGAGAACTTTTCAGAAATTTGCATTTGCATGATCTTGCTTTACATTTCAGACCCCTGAAAAAAAGGTAAAACCTGCACTCAAGAGTTATCTCATAACACATTGATGTGCGCTGAATATTAAATAGTGAATAAATGTCCTGTAATCCATCTGAAGATCACAGTTAGCGCGTCTGACATGAAGGGGGGTGGCGAGCGGACGGGTCCAGCCTGACCTCGTGTGGAGGACACTGAGCGACGCACCATCCAGACAAAGCTACATGAAAATGGAAAATGTCAGAAGGTTAAATTCTCAGACTTCAGTCTCTACCCTTGGCCCTAACCCTAAC
This sequence comes from Pungitius pungitius, assembly GCF_949316345.1. Classification (NCBI taxonomy): domain Eukaryota; kingdom Metazoa; phylum Chordata; class Actinopteri; order Perciformes; family Gasterosteidae; genus Pungitius; species Pungitius pungitius. The sequence continues at coordinate 16,963,129 of NC_084916.1, forward strand.
CCAATTAATGAGGTATTTATTTATCAAAGTAGTCATAATAGGCTTAGTGAGCTTCTTTTTACAGGCTATTAGACCAACCATCACATGAGTTAGCCGAAAAAAAAAGCAATGAATGTTGAAGAGGATTTGATACTAAAAAAAATACATATGCCAAAGTTTTAGAATATTAGTTAAATAAAGTACATTTTACAAACAAAACCCGTAAATCCAAAAATAAATCAACCTAAAGCTATCAGGTTATGAGTTATATGCCAATTTGGGGTCATAAATAAAAAACAGTATTGTTCATTTCTGAATCACACTTACTTTTTCTCTGCATTATGACGTCTACTTTTTAAATATGTTTGAATACTTCGACGATTGAAAAACAAATGGTTTGTCACTGCTGCATTTGGACTTTTCTCACCGATGCACAAGTAGACCACAGAGTACTTCTTCTCCTTCCTGTTGACGGTCAGCTGGTTGCTCCACTTTACCAGAAGAAGGCCTTACGTCACGTGGTGATGCAGAAAGCTCCCAACGCTCCGCGTTTCGTTGCACCGTCGTTTTTTTTTTTTCTTTCAACTTTATACAACTATGAAACTGTATTAAAATGGCTGAATGTCAACAAGTCCGCGTCCACGGTATCGCAAGGTTAGACATCCGTGGTGCGGGCTCGCGGTGGGCGGGGACTCTGTTGCCATGACGATGACGTCAGTGTTGGTGTCGAGTAACCAAAGGTCAAAATAAAGACAAGTGAATGAAAACGGAAGGAAACTTAACGGGCTGCGCGGAATCCGACGGAAAATCACCAAAAAACAACTCAAACTCCAAAACAACTCAGGGCAGCGGTCAGGTAATAATCGTGTTTCCCCCCCCCCCGCCCCGTCAGTAAGGGAACGTCAGTTAGCGGAAGGTTGGGGGGGGGGGGGTCACAGACAAGCTAACTGCAGCTAGCCATGTAAGCGAGCTAGCTATCCCGGGTCGTTGGCTAAACGGGAGCTAGCGCCAAAAACACGGCACGGCGTCTGCTGCCAGGCCGCCCGCTCACACCGAGTCACTCCAACGAGACCAGCGGCGGCGGTTCGGCCCAGCGCGGCTACTTTTAAGTTAGCTTCCCGCCGGTGTTCGCGCTAGCGCGGCAGCAGCTGGCCTTGCGACGGTGACGCTTCCCCCCCCCAGCTGTGGAACTTCAGTGACATTGCACCAACGGCCCCGTTACACCGCACGACCATTCACCCCGAATGGCAACACAAGTTCAGACGAACAAAAGTTTTTTTTTTTGGGGGGGGGGGGGGGGGGTTTAGTTTTATTGACTTATGGTCGTTAGACGTGGAAGATCCCTGGCAGCGCGTTGTCATTGAGAGTTGTCCTCGGCATCCGCGTGTTTACCCGCTTGGACCCGCACATGGTGCGTTTGGGAAGGAGGTCGGGCTCAACTTCTCCTCCTCTGCACTTTGTTTCAGGACAACACGAGACCGCGGGTGCCTTTCAAAGTGGACCCTGGGGCTGGAACTGCGGACGTCGTCCTCCTCCGTGGCACGCGGCGTGTCTTCTGGATCAAATGGGGCATTTTTCGTACGTTTTTCGTGCCCTCACCGGGTCGCTCCTGCAACTAGAAGCTTTCCTCGGAGGGACATCTTGGATAAGAATACCTTTTAAACATTGGGAGTTTGTCTCTGGCTGTGCACGTTGACCAGGTAGTTTGGGGCTGTAAACATCCCCGACTGGAAGCTGTCCATCTGCAGAGCTTTCAGTCCGATGTTTGCTGCTGCCGGCTGCCTCCAGCTCCACTGAAATGTCGTCGGTATCCGTTATTCCGACTCAGTTCATGTAAACATCCTACACTCAGCTGTTATGAACTGCAGCAGAGGCTGAGAGGAGGTTGTTTACTTGAACCGGCTGGAAGGGACACAGGCATTGGGCGAGAATCATGGTCTATAACGATCATAAAGATCTCTGACACTTTAATGTTGAGGTCGTCTTTTCCTGCTGTTCTGCTATTAAAAACAGTCAACCCTGTTGAAATGAAATCTATGCAAGCCAAGCTGAAGAGGGGATGTCGCGGTGTTATATGAACAACGCGTCTCTGTCAAGGTCAGGAATCAGGAATCGTTTTATTGCCATCATACGTCAGATATGGTGCATGAAGGCAGACAGTTCGACAATGACAACGTAGTGCAGAAATAAGATACAAATATAATCAAATATATGCTATTATATTTGCACTATGGGTTAGTGAGTTAAGAAATAAAGATACAATTAAAGATAAAGGGTCAGGGTTGCAAAGGGGCGGAAAGTTTTCGGTGAATTTGGTGAAACTTTCCATGAGAATTTTGAATGGAGCCGAGTTCCAGAGGATGCAGCTCAGCTGGAGCCTGGATGCAGCTTGTTGGAAACATTGTCCCAGGTCTCTTCTTTGGAGAATGAAGGTGTCGCGTAACAAAAATCTTTAAGATGTATGTAATGCTTCACATGCTGTATTTCTTTTAAAGGGTGTCGTTAGCGTTTGTATTTTCTTCTACATTCATGTTTTTGTTGAATAAAATAATAAAGTTCTACTCAAATATTAAGTCTAAAAAGTGTGTTAATGTTTGCATGCATATCTGCTTATGACAAGTTAAATACAGTTTTTTAGTCAGCACCATATATTCCCGTTAATTCCCATGAAAAGTTTCCATTTCTATTTTTGCAAAACCAGACAAAGTTGCCTAAGATTCGTTTTGAGACAAATATGGAAAGAGTTTTATTGATCATTAATCACAGGCCGTTCGTCTCCATCAGACATTGACCTCTTAAGCATAGTTCTGACTTCTGGAATCGTCCGTTTATCGGCAAGCGTCGGGAGGTCAATGAGAAAGTTTATTTTTACCAGAATTTGTGGCATCAGGTTTTTTTGTTTTTAGTCTTTTTGCAAATGTAAGTATAATCAATGTTAAAATGAATACAAGGTATTTCTTTTTGACATACCATGGATGAACTGACAATTATCAATAAATCATGAATATAATATTGTATAATTACATGGAATACATTTTCCAAAATGTAACAATATATCATAAAGCTTTTTTTGTCCAAAAACAAATATTTCAACCAAACTTTTTTACATCCACGAGGTGGAGATTCCCAGCAGCATCTGTGAGTAATGCTCATGCTGCAGATTCACCAGTAGATGTCACACCTGTGCTTCTACTTGATCCTGCGGGTGCTGAGTAACATGCTGCAACTGGCATGGCAGAAAGAAAATGTATAGCTTCTCAAAGCCCTTTAAAATCTAAATAGTTGCGTAAAAGTAAACATTGTCTATGTTGAAAATAATTCAAAATACTAATGGAAAAATTCCAACAATCCCAATGTCGCCCCCAAAGGCCCTAAAAGCTGAACCCAGACGTGGGACAGAACTCTGTGGTTCTGGTGTTTTGGGGGAATGTTTCAGCATGTCCAGTCCTTCCAGAGATAGGTCTCCATGTCCCTCACCTGTCCCTCACCTGTCCCTGCAGGTGAGGAGCACTACGTGGTTTGTGAGAGGTGGGGAGCGGATTAACTCCTTTTGAAATGGCTCGTCTATAAGGACACACGTCTCCACAGAAACTTAACGCTTTGCATTTCTATTGAAACTGTATTAAAAGCAACAAGTAGAGCCGGTTTCAGGCCCCACACCTCCAGTCTGTTCAAAACAATCGGACAGTTTTGACAAGAGTTTTATTTTGCACGATGTTGAAAATGCTTTTGTCCTTCAGACCTCTAAGAGGTGACTTGATGTCATCACTTCAACGACAACATTTAACATAAACGCTAGACCAAACATAGAGATAAACTTTGATTTTAATCTAATTCATTTTCATAGTTTCTGTAGTGTTTTATATAGCTGTTTATTTAAACTATTATTGCAGTTCTATACGACCTGTTGCACCTGTTCCCTCCTCCCATGTCCTTACTGCTCTAATCAGTCACTATCAATGGTGACCAGTGGGTAATGTTATTATCCAATCAATTTCAGCCAAGCACTTTGCCAGGTGTTTGCTTTCTCCGGGACAGGTTGTATAACAGCGCTGAAAACCTGCATGGATGCACCTTTTGTTAGGAATGTAAGGTGAAGTAACATGGATCTCTTGAATGCAAAACCGGAAAATCAGCATGCCGAATTTCTATCTGTGCAAAGTTTCAAGTGGGTGTGAATAGGAATCCTCGTATAAGTTGGTGCCAATTGAGCGAGGTCACTCCACCTATTTCTCATAAACCTCTCATGAATTCACCGTGGTGAAATAGAATTTTGGATGTGTCTGTTTATGCAACTTTTTTCCTTCTCTAAAATGTCAAACTCTTCCTTGTCAACGATCCATCCAAAGAACATCGAGGAAGCAAGAATGTCTCCCTGTACACATTGTTCTGTGCCTGTTCACTGGCCTCCATCGCAAATATTAGTACACCAGGTTCAAATGGGATTTTCAGATTCCTCTGCAGCCTTTTTGGAAGGTACCATTACTCACAGGGACCCCCCAGGAGGAACACATGGACCACACGAAGGCGGCTTTCAGACATCTCCAGGAGGCCCGACTGCCAACCCCTCGAAGTTGATTGTGAAACAACCGGACCAACCACCTTAAAGCCGTTGAGGTCTCCTGCACCACGTTATCTCTCGTCCGTCATCGTACTGTCACGCACCACCCGCCAAGTCAAGTTCCATGTATGTCAAACACATGATGGCAATAAACATTTCCTGATTCCTGTTTCCTGACCCTGATCTACACCCTCGAACTGCTACATTATTGGAGGATACAACAACAAATACAAATTGCCAAGTAATTTAAACATTTAAAACATACCAAACTCAATAGTGTCCGATTTACCTGTGAAAGTTGGGTAAACTTCACACAAAAAGGTTATGTTGGTACAACTGATCATAATTGAATATGTCCTAAACATAAAATATAAAAACATAATGTTTAGCAATACATCTTGTATATAAAATACATATTTAAAAATAATATTAAAAATGAATGTTGATTTAACATATAATGATTTAATGTATAGAACATGAATATATCTCTTTGGTGTAATTATAACTTTAAGCTGTGGAACCGATGTCCATATTTTTGACTGCTTCTTTCCGTGTGGGTTTGGAAACGTTTCCTGGTTGCTGGTGTCTAAGGAATGGAGTGAGACATAATGACGGTGCTATTTTCAGATTGAGTGCAATCTCGTAATAAATTACGGTTTGTTAAAGTATTAACTTTTATGTCAGTGTTTTTCAGAGGAAACGGACGGAGAATCGGCATCACGGCTCCCTGCAAAGGTCGGACTGGATTTAACCTTCGATTGATGGGAAGAAACCTCTTACTTCCTGCTCGAACTAAATGAACCGTAAATGGAGAACTTGCATGATGTGACAGCGGATCAGGATCCGGACCGGGAGGCGTCACGCACTTCAGCGGTCACGCGCACTTTCCTCTGTGGAACGCACAGGTGTCGGGAGAGACTGAAGGCGACAGCGGCGTCAAAGCGGCATCAAAGCGGCGTCAAAGCGGCATCAAAGCGGTGTCAAAGCGGCATCAAAGCGGCCCCCCGTTGCGGAGCCTCTTTTAGACTTTAAACCCCCCCCCCCAAAATAACCGTCCGTTCAGGTAAGAGCAAACTAAAACATTCATACAACCGATGATGAATAATGCCAAAAAGGATATTACGACGGACTGGATTGTTCTCCTTGTTATTATTGAAAGTAATGATTAACAGTTTGATTAATAATCAATTCTGAGAATAAAAGCATGTTATTTATTATTACGACACCTGTTTACGTCTGATATGGAGTTTATGGAGTTTGGTTCTCCGATAACAAACTGCTTTCTGCCTTTGACTATTTGTTCAAACAGTTTATCGGCGTTTCCCTCTTTTTTTTGGATGTGAACAGCGGTGAAAGTCGCATTCTCAGTCACGTCTCTTTTACGAGGCTCGAGGTATCGTTTCAGTCATAGTGGTGAATCGCACTTGTTTCACGTTCGGAGCGCAGAGACTCTGATTTGGGTTTTTACGGTTCCGTGTGTGGAGAGCAGGGTGTGGGGCTGAGCTACCTGCGCACATATTTATCACATCACAGATTTTTTTTGAATTTATGAAAATAAATTGCACCCTGGCAGAAATATCTACCAATTTAGTTTGTATTTTATTTATTAATATATGTCATTTAAATAACCAGATCTATCGCGCCTGGTGCCACCTGTGACTCCTCATGCCTCTCCGACCATAGATATATACATGAAGGCCAGTACTCAAACGGCCGCACAGGGCGGCCATCTTGGTCCAGTCAGCGCGCTCACCCATAACATTGTGTTGGTAGCGATACGTGTACTTTTTATGGGGGTTGCAGCTCTATCACCCACCCACTGTTTCCAGCTTCCAATTTAAATATTTGAAGTCAACTTAATTAAAAATAAGTTTACAAAATATATTACAACTGGTAAGTGGAAAAGTAAAGTGATATGTCATTATTATTATTTTAAATGTAGTTTAAATGTGATTGAAATAAAATAAAATAAAATAGTTTTCGTTTGGAGGGGGGGCAGAGAGGGTGCAGTTGGGGGGGTCTTACAATGTGCCTTTTCCTGAAAGTGGGGCCCTGACTCAAAATGTTTTGGAACCGCTGGATTAAACCTACTTCATGAAATTCTGCCACTGACCATAACCCTTATGTGTTTCCCCACAGGCTTCATCTACAGATTGGAGAGGCGTCGCACATCCAAGATGAAAACAAAAGTTCGCCTGCTCATTCTCATCCTGATTACTGCTGGCATTTGTGTTTTTTGGGGAGACCAAGTCTTACAATACGTTCCGCCTCAGGAACAAAGGTCCTGTTCTTGTGACCAATGTTTATTTGAAAATGAAACGTTGCCTATTCAGAATTTGAGCAGATTTCCACAACCACTTTTATCCAAGAACTACAATCTGTCAGAAGAGGATTACAACTGGTGGAAGGTGAGTTGTGACCTTTGAAGATTACAGTCTATCAACCTGCATCTCCAACTTCCATTCACTATCTCGAATTTAGTTAATGCAGTAGAAAATACAACATTCATGCATTTCACAATATGAACAAAGATTCAAAATAATTTCCTGGCTCTCAATATCACAACTGCCAATTTGTGTATTTTGTATGACTCACGTGGCCTAACATCTGGCATGTTTGGTGCTCCTGACAGCGCCTACAGCCTGGAGGCGGTAGCATCAGTGCCTACAGAGACAAAATCAAAAAGATTTTTGAGCGGATCCCAGCCAACCCTCCTGTTGAAGCTCCCAGGCCTGGCCGCTGCAGGACCTGTGCTTTGGTGGGAAATTCCATTAATTTGTTAAGATCACACTACGGACCTCTCATAGATTTCCAGGACTACGTCATAAGGTAAATGAGTTGAAACAAACATGAATTATTAAGTCAAAGACTCCTGACAAAGACATTGACTCATGGAATCCATCTCTTTGTACCATTTAGAATTAACAAGGGTCAGACCAAAGGCTTTGAAGCAGATGTTGGGAACAGAACGACTCATCGTGTCATGTATCCAGCGAGTGCTTCTCAGTTAGATAACACCACTCATCCAGTGCTGTTCGCATTCAAGATATGGGATCTTGGATGGATTACGAGGGTCCTCGGCTCACAACAGTCTGCAAAGTGAGTCTTTCTTTGGATCTTTCTTTCTGAAGCCAGAGCTCCAGGCGACTGAAGTCGCCCAGCAGTACCGACAGAGAAGTTGTGTTTCATTTGTGGCGTGATGACCAGTAAAGCCATAACATTTCAGGGCCAAATACACCACAAGCGTCCGTCACATCTGACCATCAGATGAGAAAAGTTGTGAAAGTAATAGTTGGATAATAAAGCCTATGCAGGAAAAAAGAGTTCTATGATAAATAAGACAGGGGTTCATTTAAAATGTTTCGCAGCTTTACTTACATCCAATCAATAGATGTCTGACATTTCATCCTTTTTTCAACATGTGCAAAGAAAATCCTTATTCAACAAGGATTTGGTGAGTCTCATTTTTTTTATATGAATTCAACAATAAATGTTATAAATTCCAAAATGTATGGTTGATAAAATACATTGAAAGACCAAATCTGATTTCATAACAGGCGATGGTCCTTAACCCAGCTTTCATGAGGAATGTTCATGACGTGTGGCTGAAGAAGAAAGGCTACTATCCCTCCACCGGCTTCTTGGCTTTGGTTCTTGCCCTGAACATCTGTGACGAGGCAAGTCCCTTTTTTAAATGGTGTGAATGTCGTTACACTCTCGTGATCGACAAGTAGACTTCCAATTCTGATGATGGACAAATCACGTAATCTTGTGTTATTTAGCGAAGATTCATGAAAGCCTCTCTGAAATGTCTCACCAATGTTTCCCCAGGTCGCTGTGTTTGGTTTTGGAGCCGACAGTGAAGGAAACTGGAGTCATTACTGGGAACAAATCACCTACAAAAGACTAAGAACTGGAAGACATCCTGGAAATGTAGAGTATAAAATGATCGAGGAGCTAGCAAAGCATAAAGTAATCAAATTCTATAAGGGGTGGTAAAAGTATAAATGTTCTGGGTCTGTACTGTCAAACTGCTTCAGAGACCCCAAATGGAATCGGATTCATTGAAGGACACCAGCTTTTTCACCAGTCCATTCAGGGCATTTTACAAAGAGTCAATATTTTTGTGTTTGTTTTTTTGAAACATGGATTACATGCCTGGTAGTGTTTGTAAATTAAGATATCTGCGCAAAATATCTGCTTCTCCTGCACAGCCTCCTCTCCGCTAGTTTGCATGAATCAGCTGTTTTAGCTTGTACTTTGCACAATAAACTCATCTGGATTGCTGAACGGAGACTGTCATCTTTCAACGTGTAACACTTCATCATAAAGCTTTTTTGGCCTTAAACAAATATTTCACCTTAAATCTTTTGTTTAAACATGGTTCTATAACAAAAAATGGCCTTTAGGAAGGTTTTTAGAAGTATACAAACCTAAAGTTTTGATAAGGTCTAATGGCACAATTTTACAAGAACAGTCCATTTTTATTCATACCGTATCAGTTTTGAAAAACGGATGGGTTGCTTTGTGTTACTGACCGTAGAGCAGTGGTGGCTGGTGGATTTTCTTTTTCCAGCCAATTAGCTTCAGTGAACATCCCAGGACTGTAGACCAAAGGCTGTGGATGGAAATGAAATGAGCCAAATGCAAGCCTTTAATGAATGATGACATAATACATTATCCTTGGTTTGATGCAACTGTTTGAGCCCGGTTTAACTCTTACCTAGTTGGTCTTGTTTTGTTGGGCCTTTGTCTCGCCTATTTTGTCCGTCAAAACCCTTTGTAAACTCTGTATTTAAATCTATTTTAAAAATAGTAATAACAATAATACTTTAAAATGTAAATTTTGCTCTGTCCTAAACAAAGCTTCTCACCCAAAATCATAAATTCCCGCTTTAAAATTTAAATATTTGCATAAAGTAGATATTGTCTATTTCTTTCTATGTTGAAAATAATTAAAATTACTAATGGGAAAATTCCAACAAATGAGCCCACTCCCAATGTCGCCCCAAAGGAAACACGTCTCGGCAGCACGGATAGGATTGCTTAACGCTTTGTATTTTTGTTGAACCTGTGTAGCATCATAGAGTCAAACACGTATTTCCAGTATTTGTATCTCATGAATGCCAAGGAGAAAATAGACAAATTCTTCCTAAACAGAAGCTGAACAAACAAGTGGAGCTGATTTAAAGCCTCCACACCTAATGATAATCCAGTCTGTGTCAAACATTGGTTCAACTTTGACTTTGACAAAGACACCGAGCTAAAGAATTCCCATTTGTAAGATGTGGAAAATGTATTTGTCTGCCTCACCATGACCTGTTCCACGTCCGCCCATGTCCTATCTTATCTAACCACCATCATGTACATGGAATTTAATCGGCTTCCCCCTTTGTTCAGCGCAAACATACAAATAAACAAGACAAATAAAAAATACTGAAAGCGTAGAGGAGTAGAACAGATTCAAGTATAGACATTTCACAGACAAATCATAAGTAAGATGAACAAAGTCACGCACTCTACACGTTCGATTAGGCGACGCATGACAGTTGAGACTCCTCCATTTAGCTTCCTGCTTCCTGCAGGTTCAACCATAGAGGAAAAAAAACTCGTGATGCTCTCATCAGGTGTTTACCGAAAGTCAATTAGATGTCATTACCAGGGGGTGAATTTCTTTTTTGGCAGAGCCAGCCAATCCGTTTCAGGACACATTCCAGAATGAGTCAATGCAAAAACAGGGTTTCAAACACCCATTATTATTTTTCACTTAAATATTTAAAATGTATGCCAACGGTTTAACATAATAAGGACATCAAACAATTATGTATATCAATGATTTATTATATGAATATATGTGGATATGGCGCAGAATGGATGTGCTGTGTGTAAATGTGGCTTCAGGCAAGAAGGAAGCAGCACCATAAGGTGTGAGAGGTTTAAGCATCTGCAACCAGCCAGAGTGGAACATCCTCTAAATAGTGCTAGAAATTATAATCCTGTACATATTGATATGTCTAGTTGGTTTAGAAGGCCTGTTCTAGCTATAAGTATTTAGTTTTAAGCACTTTGCCAGGTGTTTATTCTCCAGACAGATTATATCACAGGGCTGAAAACCTTCAGGTGAGTTATGAAAAGAGGCAGAGTTTTAAAAATCTGTGGTTTTCTCAAGGTGTGTTAGGTTAGGAATGTAATGTGAAGTAACAAGGATCGCTTGAACACAAAACAGGAAAATCTGCATTCTCATTTTCTATTTGTGTAAGGTTTCAAGTGGGTGTGAATAGGATTCTTCGTATAAGTTGGTGCCAATTGAGCGAGGTCACTCCACCTATTTCTCATAAACCTCTCATGAATTCACCGTGGTGAAATGGAATTTTGGATGTGTCTGTTTATGCAACTTTTTTCCTTCTCTAAAATGTCAAACTCTTCCTCGTTAAAGATCCATCCAAAGAACATCGAGGAAGCAAGAATGTCTCCCTGTACACATTGTTCTGTGCCTGTTCACTGGCCTCCATCGCAAATATTAGTACACCAGGTTCAAATGGGATTTTCAGATTCCTCTGCAGCCTTTTTGGAAGGTACCATTACTCACAGGGACCCCCCAGGAGGAACACATGGACCACACGAAGGCGGCTTTCAGACATCTCCAGGAGGCCGACTGAAGAACCAGTTTGCCACAACATTTTTTGAATATAGTGGCTTCATATTTATCAAGTTGGTTGTAAAACACCAGACCAACCAGCTCAAAGCCTTTCAGCCCTGATACAATCTGTGCTTTGCATATTATCTTTGCTGCCGCTCCCACAGAAATATGATCCCTAGCTGCAGGGGGATGAACCCGGTTTTGTGTAATCCTGACTTTATTAAAACCTTTGTAAAAGAAGCAGATGGCTCAAGGAGCGGTTTGAACCATTGTCCCTCAGTGTTTAAAAGCAGAACGCTTCCTGATTTTCCTTCACAGCGTGTAATTAAATGGGAGTGAGACAAACAACCAACTGGTCATAATGAAAGTGCGGTTTTAAGATTGAGTGCAATCTTATAACGTGTTAAGGTTTGTTTTGCTGTGTTTGTGTGCTGAGTGTGTAAAGATTGGACTGGATAATTCGATCTTTTCTATTCTTCTCATTTAAGCATTAATTAATACAGTTGGATTTGTCCCCTGTGCGTCGATAGTGGATGAAATCACGGCGTGTTTACAAAAGGCAAAAACTGAATAACGATCTCGGAAGAGGAGAAATGAAAAAACACACTGAACAAAACGTTTTAACAAATGAATTCTCCAATCGCAAGAGGAACAATTGTCTGCCACTGTGACAGCGGGTTAACTTTCGCACCAGGAGGCGTGACTGACTTCAGCTTTCACGCGCACGTTGCTCTGTAAGCCGGACAGGTGAAGCCCTCCCGACAGGTGCGTCACGGCGGCATAAAACCCGCCCCCCCGCCGAACCTCCGCACACTACGGACCCGAACGCACACCAACGGAGCCCCTCTTTCAAATCAGTCATCAAGTAGTTTTAGTCTTTTGGACTTCAAACTGTTAAGGTAAGACAAAGCTAAATCACGCATATTTATTAACCGTTAATGAATAATGCCAATAATTATGAAAATGACTGGATTATTCTCCCTGTACTTTTTATTATTGTCAATGAAGATTCAATAACTTTTTCCTGAGAATTAAACATAATATGTTATTTATTATTATACATCTGATGTGGAGTTTATGGAGTTTGGCTCTCCGATAACAAACTGCTTTCTGCCTTTGACTATTTGTTCAAACAGTTTATCGGCGTTTCCCTCTTTTTTTTGGATGTAAACAGCGGTGAAAGTCGCATTCTCAGTCACGTCTCTTTTACGGACAATGGTCCTGAACCCAAATACGACTCCTGAGGCAGGGTTCAGAAAATCACAGTTTATTTATGAAAGGCAAAAACGGAATAAAGATAGACAGGGTTGGCCAGTCAGCTGATCAATGGGTTCCCCCCCTGACGGACTCATGGACATCAGAACTTGTTGTAGGGGAGAAAGTGTCTGCAGGCTGTAGTGCAGAATCAGGGCGGGTTGTGTCTGTTGCTCCTTCACCTGAAGGCAAATACATACAATTGATGTACATTTATTATTATAGATATTATGGCAATATGCAATATAATGATATACAATAATATTTTTCTCTTGGTCATATGTTGAGATTCATCACTGATCTTGTGAGCCATAATACGACAGGCATACATCTAAATCATTTTTTTCTTCGAAGAGGGTGCAGTGGGGGGGGTCTTACAATGTGCCTTTTCCTGAAAGTGGGGCCCTGACTCAAAATGTTTTGGAACCGCTGGATTAAACCTACTTCATAAAATTCTGCCACTGACCATAATCCTTATGTGTTTCCCCACAGGCTTCATGTACAGATTGGAGAGGCGTCGCACATCCAAGATGAACAACAAAGCACACCTGCTCGTTTTCTTCATGATTATTACTGGCATTTGTGTTTTTTGGGGAGACGAAGTCTTACAATACGTTCCGCCTCAGGAACAAAGGTCCTGTTCTTGTGACCAATGTTTATTTGAAAATGAAACGTTTCCTATTCAGAATTTGAGCAGATTTCCACAACCACTTTTATCCACGAACTACAATCTGTCAGAAGAGGATTTCAACTCGTGGAAGGTAAATTGCATCTTCCATTCTCATCACTATTTCCTGTTCAAGAAATAATTCCTCAATTTAATTTATGCAGTAGAACATTCATGCATTCACAATTCACAATATAAACAGATATTAAAAAAAAATGTCCTCCCTCTCAATATCACAACTGCCAATTTGTGTATTTTGTATGACTCACGTGGCCTAAAATCTGGTATGTTTGGTGCACCTGACAGCGCCTACAGCCTGGAGGCGGTAGCATCAGTGTCTACAGAGAAAAAGTCAAAAAGATTTTTGAGCGGATCCCAGCCAACCCTCCTGTTGAAGCTCCCAGGCCTGGCCGCTGCAGGACCTGTGCTTTGGTGGGAAATTCCATTAATTTGTTAGGATCACATTACGGACCTCTCATAGATTTCCAGGACTACGTCATAAGGTAAATAAGTTGAAACAAACATGAATTATTAAGTCAAAGACTCCTTACAAAGACATTGACTCATGAAATCCATCTCTTTGTACCATTTAGAATTAACAAGGGTCAGACCAAAGGCTTTGAAGCAGATGTTGGGAACAGAACGACTCATCGTGTCATGTATCCAAACAGTGCTTCTCAGTTAGATAACACCACTCATCCAGTGCTGTTCGCATTCAAGATACAGGATCTTCAATGGATTATAAAGAACCTCAGCACACAACAGTCTGGACAGTAAGTCATGTTTTTCATTTTCAGTTCTAATTCAGATGATACGGTTTGTCTTCTATAGCTGGCGTTACAGCCTAATAAAGTCCCCCAGCAGTACAGAGGGAGGAGTTGTGTTTCATTTGTGGTGTGATGACTAGTAAATCCATCATTTCAATGACTCCTACTAGCTTTGCTTATTTCTCTGCATTCCCACCATGAGTGACCGCACGAGTGAGGTTTGACTTCACCTGAGTACTCTCCATTAAAGCAAATACACAACAAGCGTCCGTCACATCTGACCATCAGTTGTGAAAAGTTGTGAAAGTAATAGTTGGATAATAAAGCCTATGCAGGAAAATTGCAAAATTGTATTTCTTTAAAAAGTCTACAGAGTTATATGATAAATAAGACAGGGGTTCATTTAAAATGTTTTGCAGCATTACTTACATCCAATCAATAGATGTCTGACATTTCATTTCTATCAACATGTGCAAAGAAAATCCTTATTCAACAAGGATTTGGTGAGTCTCATTTTTTTATATGAATTCAACAATAAATGTTATGAATTCCAAAATATATGGTTGATAAAATACATTGAAAGACCAAATCTGATTTCATAACAGGCGATGGTCCTTAACCCAGCTTTCATGAGGAATATTCATGACGTGTGGCTGAAGAAGAAAGGCTACTGTCCCTCCACCGGCTTCTTGGCTTTGGTTCTTGTCCTGCACATCTGTGACGAGGCAAGTCCCTTTTTTAAATGATGTGAATGTCGTTACACTCTCGTGATTGACAAGTAGACACCAATTCTGATGATGGACAAATCACGTAATTAGTTGGAATGCTTCAAGCATTCCAAGTATTGTTCTTCTAATCTTTATTCCGCCTTTTTCATCTTCTTATTCTTCTATTTCTTCCGCCGCACCTTTCAACTCCTTCACACTTTCAGCTATTAAGACCATTCAAATATTAAAATGTTCAGCTCCTTCAGGGGAGGTGGGCTATGACTCTTCAGCTTTTTAGCTCTTATAATTGAATTAATATAAATTAAAATCATCAACCTTTTTGACATGGTTTCCAATGGATTAAATTTTCAAATCCTTTCAAAACTTAAGTCTTAACAATTTTATAAAAAAAACAACTTGTTGATATCTATTATACTTTTTTCATAATCACTAATTATGTTTCACTAGTTTTGGGGTTTCTTTCGAATTTAGAGTGGAGTTTTCCGGATTGTCCCGCGATTTAGAGTGAACGCCGTGTCAGGATTCAGTAAAAAAAAAGAGGCACTTTTATCTTTACGGCCACAATATTCACTTTTCAGCCTTCATTTAAAAAGTGCTGGTTGGACTCGTATAAGTTTGGAATCTCAGAGTTATTTACTTTTTGCGTGAGGAGCCTGATTATGAGACAAAGTCTGCCCCGAGCCCCATAAGCTTCCACACAAATCTGCCGACATTAAAAAAAAAACCACACAGACGGTACACTTTTTGTAAACGGCTGTTTGAGCAGTTTTAAAACACACAGAGACATAAAAACAACACTCATGCGTTCGGTAGAGTCTTGGGTCTCTAAAAATGCCATTATTTTTTGGCTACCCCAAATAGTTTTGCTCCAGGAAGCATTTGTTTGAGGTGTGGATTTTGTCTAAATCTCTTCCCTCTCTTAGCTGTGAGCTCATTAGCGACCAGCTGGTAATCGATGGCCATAAAGATGTAGCTCAGGGACGTGCAGGTTTAACCGTGGTTAGATAACTATGAGGGGCCGTTTAGGACTTAACTACTGAGACACTCTCACACACACTACTGAGACACTCTCACACACTCTACTGAGACACTCAACACTCACACACACTACTGAGACACACTCACACACACTACTGAGACACTCTCACACACACTACTGAGACACACTCACACACTCTACTGAGACACTCAACACTCACACACACTACTGAGACACACTCACACACACTACTGAGACACTCTCACACACACTACTGAGACACACTCACACACACTACTGAGACACTCTCACACACACTACTGAGACACTCTCACACACTCTACTGAGACACTCAACACTCACACACACTACTGAGACACTCTCACACACACTACTGAGACACTCGCACACACACTACTGAGACACACTCACACACACTACTGAGACACTCTCACACACACTACTGAGACACACTCACACACACTACTGAGACACTCTCACACACACTACTGAGACACTCTCACACACTCTACTGAGACACTCAACACTCACACACACTACTGAGACACTCTCACACACACTACTGAGACACTCTCACACACACTACTGAGACACTCGCACACACACTACTGAGACACTCTCACACACACTATTGAGACACTCTCATACACACTATTGAGACACTCTCACACACACTACTGAGACACTCTCATACACACTATTAAGACACTCTCACACACACTACTGAGACACTCTCATACACACTATTGAGACACTCAGACAGCATCTCACTATACAACATGAGAGCATCTCAGTATACAGTGTTAGAGCATCTCAGTATACAGTGTGAGAGAATCTCAGTTACACCGTAAGGTGGAAGCAAAGAGCGCTGATTTTGAACTTGTATTAGGGGGATGTTGGACCGTCCGGATTTGCAATGCCCTGACGCGTATTTGTCCTCCTTTTTTGGAGTTGCGCTGGGAAAACTGTCGCCCCCCCCCCCTCTCTGGCCGTAACGTCCGCGCCACATCCGCTAACCTGAAACGACTTTGACACCCCTGATTTAGAGCCTCATGAAATATTGTCCTTTTTTATGGTGTTATGGATATGGTCACCCTACATTATATCTACTTTTCCGTAGCGGAGACACGTGTGGATCTTACAATAGAAATATTCATTAATTAATATTTGGATTTTAATGTATTATTTAATCGATTATTATCCTTCGCTTTGAAGCTGATGCCCTGCTGCCGGTTTCCATGACGGTCTCCCCACAAGACCTTTAATAAAGACTCGATTAGTTTTATTCCACAATGATAGACAGTACAATAAGCGCGCACACTATGGATACAGTATAGTTTACGTATAGTTTATTAAGGTTATGAATTTAAACTCTGCTCGCAAAATAGCCATTAAACAAACACCAGTCTCAGATTAGAGGTTATGAACACTCATCCTAGTTATACTATCGTATATATAACCGCTACGGAAAAGTGGATCGAAGCGGAGCATTTCATTGAAGTCTGGCCGGGAACAGGCTGCTGTCTGCGGCCTGAGATGAGGCTGACCGCCCGGTGCTGGGGACATCAGATGGTCCCGTTAACTACGCCTCACGTCTCCGACATCCTCCATGGAATTTTTTACGATGGCTGAATGTTAACAAACCGACCGCAGAAATGTTGCTTAAACACATAATTTCTCGCCTGAAAACGTCCTAAAATGACATTCCGTCCCTTGAATATGGTAGTATTTATAAACTTGGACGGGCGACCGCAGACTTCAAGGCATATGAAGGAAGGGCGTATGATTGGCGCATTGCGCTGTTCAAAATCAGCGCTCTTTGCTTCCGCCTTCCGGTGTAACTGAGATGCCTTCCGGTGTAACTGAGATTCTCTCACACTGTATACTGAGATGCTCTCACACTGTATACTGAGATGCTCTCACACTGTATACTGAGATGCTCTCACACTGTATACTGAGATGCTCTCATGTTGTATAGTGAGATGCTCTCATGTTGTATACTGAGATGCTCTCATGTTGTATAGTGAGATGCTCTCATGTTGTATAGTGAGATGCTGTCTGAGTGTCTCAATAGTGTGTATGAGAGTGTCTCAGTAGTGTGTGTGAGAGTGTCTTAATAGTGTGTATGAGAGTGTCTCAGTAGTGTGAGTGAGAGTGTTTCAATAGTGTGTATGAGAGTGTCCCAATAGTGTGTGTGAGAGTGTCTTAATAGTGTGTATAAGAGTGTCTCAGTAGTGTGAGTGAGAGTGTCTCAATAGTGTGTATGAGAGTGTCCCAATAGTGTGTGTGAGAGTGTCTCAGTAGTGTGTGTGAGAGTGTCTCAGTAGTGTGTGTGAGAGTGTCTCAGTAGTGTGTGTGAGAGTGTCTCAGTAGTTAAGTCCTAAACGGCCCTTTCTGTTTTTTCCAATTCTTTCAAGTTCATTTCAACTTTTCTCATTTCTGTATTTTCAGCCTTTTTCTATTCTTTCAGCAATGTTTAGAATAATTTCAGCTTGTTGCATTTTAAGTAACTTTTTAAAATTAATTTCAGCTTTTATTATTTCTGTGATTTCAAATTCATAGAAGCTTCTCCCATTTCAGTTTTTTTGCAATTGTTTCATGTTCATTTCAGCTTTTCTCATTTCTGTATTTTCAGCAATTTTTAAATGTATTTCACCTTTTTCTATTCTTTTAGCAATGTTTAGAATAATTTCAGCTTTTTAGTTCTGTATTTTGTCAAATTCATAGAAGCTTCCCCCATTTCTGTTTTTTCCAATTCTTTCAAGTTCATTTCAGCTTTTTTCATTTCTGTATTTTCAGCAATTTTTAAATGTATTTCACCTTTTTCTATTCTTTAAGCAATGTTTGGAATAATTTCAGCTTGTTTCATTTCTGTACTTTAAGCAACTTTTTGAAATTAATTTCAGCTTTCTGCATTCCAACGCATTTTCTGCAGGAAATGCATTTTCTAGTCTTTTGTTATTAGCGAGATTTAATAAATCTTTAATTTCATCTTCTGATTCTAAAATTTCTTACTCATGTTTTCCCAGGTCCATGTGTTTGGTTTTGGAGCAGATAGGAACGGAAACTGGAGTCATTACTGGGAAAGACTCGCTAACAGAAGACTAAGAACTGGAAGACATCCTGGAAATGTAGAGTATAAAATGATTGAGGAGCTAACCAGGCATAACGTAATCAAATTCTATAAGGGGTGGTAAAGATTATTCTTCTTCTCAGATCAACTGCGATAACAGAACTGAACTGTGGGTTGTCAGTCTTTGTGTTGATGTTGGTGTTTGTCATTGGAGGATCCCAGATATACAAACTTTTCTCTGCTTATTTTTATTTATTGTGTGGTATTTCTGGACTTTAAATAATTAAAGAAAAGGTGGCCTTTGGAAAGTTCTTAGTAGAAGTGCATGAAGGTACAGTTTTTATAA
The DNA here is from genome assembly GCF_949316345.1 of Pungitius pungitius. NCBI lineage: Eukaryota > Metazoa > Chordata > Actinopteri > Perciformes > Gasterosteidae > Pungitius > Pungitius pungitius. The sequence continues at coordinate 16,982,144 of NC_084916.1, forward strand.
GGTCATATGGCACAATTTTACAAGAAGGGTCCATTTGTATTCATACCGTATCAGTTTTGAAGATGTATGTGTTACTGTTAGTAAAAGACACGATGAAATATCAATCTAGATCTAAAGACAGGTGCTATATAGATTATATGAACAACTGAAGAGGCTGCATGACTGTGACAACGATATTCTAATGAGTAATTTAGACCAAATGTTGTGGATGAAAATGAGCCAAATGTATTCTTGCTTAAATAAAACAAAAAAACTTAAGGAAAAGGTGAAGGAAACTGGACTTTATAAAATGTATTTGTTGTTGCTTTTATTGTAAGTATTATTAAGGGGTCTTGTTTTATTTTGTAGTTTAATATCTCTTCTGTTCCGGGGTAACTTCACTTACTGCCTTGTCCTGTCTTCCCCTGTGATTGTTTGCCGTGCCGGATTGTTTCCACTTGTGTCCAATCACCTGCACCTCCTTTGTGTATTTAAGCCTTGTGAGTCTCTTGTCTCTTGTCGGGTCATTGTCTTTGGTTGTCTTCTGTCTACAGGTCTCGTCATTTTTCATGCCATGTGAGTTTATGCCGCCGTCGTTGTTTTCAAGTCCAGGTCCCCGTCTTTGTTTTTCTCCTCCTTCTCGTCCTTTTTTTATTGGTTGGAGTGATTTTCAGTTTGGTTTTCCAACTATTAAAGTCCTTTATTTTGAATACTCTGCATCTGAGTCCTCCCTATGAGGGGCCGTTTAGGACTTAACTACTGAGACACTCTCACACACACTACTGAGACACTCTCACACACTCTACTGAGACACTCTCACACACACTACTGAGACACTCTCACACACACTATTGAGACACTCTCATACACACTATTGAGACACTCTCACACACACTACTGAGACACTCTCATACACACTACTGAGACACTCTCACACACACTACTGAGACACTCTCACACACACTAGTGAGACACTCTCATACACACTAGTATACGAGAAACACCTGGGAGGGGTAGAGACAAACACTTAACGAGACACCGGCTGTGACAATTTCTTTTTGAAGTATGAACAAACTGACAAATTGTTAATACAATATTCTTTAAGGAAAAACCTTGTGGTGTCATGATATAGCTTTACATTTGTCCTGGGCCCCATGTCCAGGTCTTGTTTTATTTTGTAGTTTCATGTCTCTTGTGTTCCTGGGTAACTTCACTTCCTGCCTTGTCCTGTCTTCCTCTGTGATTGTCTGCCTTGCCTGAACGTTTCCAGCTGTGTCCAACCACCTGCACCTCCCTTGTGTATTTAAGCCTTGTAAGTCTCTTCTGTTGTCTCCTATTGTCTACAGTTCATTTCTTATTGTCTTCATGTACTACGTATGTAGTTCATGTTGTTTTCTTTTGTAAAGATCTTGGTTTTTTCCCTCCTTCCCCTTTTTTGGGTGGAGTGGTATTAGAGTTTAAGTTTGGAATTTTGACTATTAAAGTCCTTTTTGTTTTTGTATAACTCCGCATCTGAGTCCTCCCTCCTTGCCCTCGCATGTGCCTCACACACTGTGTGATACTGTATCACACACAGTATCACACAGTGCCTCACACATTGTCTCACATATCTTACGTGTACACAGCCGAGCATTCACTGCCCGACAGACTGTGTCACACAGTGTGTGAGGCACATGCGAGGGCAAGGAGGGAGGACTCAGATGCGGAGTGTCTCACACAGTGCCTCATAAACTGTGTGAGACACTGTATCACACAGTGCCTCACACAGTGTCTCACATATCTTACGTGTACACCAGACGCCACAGCCGAGCATTCACTGCCCGACAGACTGTCTCACACAGTGCCTCATACACTGTGTGAGACACTGTATCACACAGTGCCTCACACAGTGTCTCACATATCTTACGTGTACACCAGACGCCACAGCCGAGCATTCACTGCCCGACAGACTGTCTCACACAGTGCCTCATACACTGTGTGAGACACTGTATCACACAGTGCCTCACACAGTGTCTCACATATCTTACGTGTACACCACACGCCACAGCCGAGCATTCACTGCCCGACAGACTGTCTCACACAGTGCCTCATACACTGTGTGAGACACTGTATCACACAGTGCCTCACACAGTGTCTCACATATCTTACGTGTACACCAGACGCCACAGCCGAGCATTCACTGCCCGACAGACTGTCTCACACAGTGTCCACCAATATACAGATCCGCCAATACACAGATACACTACAATACACATATAATAAAACTCCTAGTTTTATATGCTCATCTACACATTCATATGTACACACATACATATGACACCGGACGTGTAGCAGCCGGGGTTCAAACTGCCAAACCTGCAGTTTTGGTGTTATTGTGCCTCCTTCTCCTGGTATGTCCATGCTCTGTGTCCCTTACTAACATCTTCCTCCTCGGTTTTTCCAGCTCAGGGGCTCTGTCTTGCATTCTCCAACCAAAGAACCATAGAGTCCTTTTCTTCAACCAGAGGCAGATGTCCTCAAGGAGCAGCTGTTCATCCTCCAGTCGCTCGCTTTTAATCCGCTCAGCACAGAGGGTTGTCTCCAGAATCCCGGTTTCTCCCTTCAGAGTCTCATACTCTGTCCTCAGAGTCTCATACTCTGTCTTCAGAGGCTCATACTTTGTCCTCATCGTCTCATACTCTGTCCCCAGAGTCTCATACTCTGTCTTTAGAGGCTCATACTCTGTCCTCAGAGTCTCATACTCTGTCCCCAGAGTCTCATACTCTGTCCTCAGAGTCTCATACTCTGTCTTCAGAGGCTCATACTCTGTCCTCAGAGTCTCATACTCCGTCTTCAGAGGCTCATATTCTGTGCTCAGAGTCTCATACTCTGTCTTACATTTCGTCTGGACCTGGGCGAGTTCGGTTGTTGCGTTTGTGAGGAGTCTTCTGCTTTCTGAGAGGCACTTCTCAAGGTCGATGTTGGTGGACTTTAGGAGATCTGCCTCCTTACTAACCAAAAGGTTTTCCTCAGAGAGCTTCTGAATTTCTGTTGAGTGCTGTTTAACCACCGTATTGACATTTTGGAGTCTCTCTTTCAGAGTGGAGATTGTTGTCTCGGTGGTCTGATGACAGGAGATTTCGAGCCCTTGTCTCTCGATGGTCTGCCGAGCCTCAAACATTTCTGCTTCATAATCTTTGGCCTTGTTCTGGAGATCTCGAAGTTTCTCCTTCAGACTAGAAATGTTTTGCCTTTGTCTCTCCATTGTCTTCTGCGCCATGTTCATTTCTTTCTTGTGAAGCCTTGAGGTGATGGAGATCGTAGAGGGGGTACAAGGGGCTAAATTCTCTTTCTCCTTCAGCTCTTTGTTAACGATTTGCTTTTTTCTTAACCTGAAGCAGGTTTCCTCAAGGGCTTTTCGTTCTTTATCCCATGCCTCTTTCTCCTCACAGAACTTGACTATCTGGTTCTTTTGGTCTGTTCCAACTTTCTGCATATGAGTAATTTTTTCCAAGCCTTCTTGGATTGTTTGTCTTAAAGAAGATTTTTGGAGCTCAGATTGTTTCTCGATCATCTCCAGTTCGATCACCCGATCTCTCAGATTCATGATGAAAGTGAGCTCTTCGACTATTAAATGCGCGTCGTCCTTGAGACTGCTCATCTGATTATTCTCAGCCATTAGTCCACCTGTGTGTCCGTCGCGTTGAATTAGTGTACTAAGTGTGTGTGTCCGTCGGATTGTACTCGTGTACAAAGCGTGTGTGTCCGCTGTGTTGAACGTCGTGTAACTGAGCGTTCAAAGCAAAAGGGGCAGGTTCTAAGATGAGGTTCTTTGCCAGTTGAACATCAATACAAACGGGGACAATGACGTCTTGGTTGCCATGTGAACATCAACGCGAAAGGGGCGGGGCCTTAGATGACTTGTTGGTTACCAGGTGAACCGCAATGAAAATGGGCGTGGCTTAAGACGACGTTCGGTTGGCAGTTGAACGTCTAAACTAAAGGGGCGTGGCCTAAGATTACGTTTATCCCCCTGAAACCGTTAAAATTTTCCGCCATTGTTTCTGCTCCGCATCAAACGTGGAAGACATAGCGACTCTGTACTTGTTGTGGAAGTCCTACTAACGTCGGACTCGTGTTTGTGTACTAAATAGCATCCGTTGGCGCAGACAATTCTACAGAAACAGCGTCTTGATGAGTGCCGCATCTAGCGGTACATGGTGCGAGCCGTTGCCCAGTTTGAAAGCTCGTTGGCTCGGATCGGGCACCGGACTTCGCCGCCTTCGCATCATACTTCCACGCCGAGGGGAACTGTCCGGTGAAGAGACGTCGTGTGCATAAGCACACCCAAACACACGTTATCATTGAGCAAACGTCCTGAATATTACTTAACATTAAGTATCAGTGTGTCGTCAAACAATAGAATTACGTTACACTTTATTGTACTGTATCCAGTGCAGTGAAGGGATGTTGTAAAAAGGCACATATGGTTGTATGCTGTTTGTTAAAAGTGCGTCTTTACTGGACCGGTCGCAATAAAGCAGTTAAATGTATACTTAAGGTTAGTTATACGAGGATGTAGGTCCGTGTACCTTTTGATAGTTTAAAGTGTTCACTAGCTAGCTAGCTAACATCACAACAATCATACCGTTATACCAGTTGTGGCAGAAGCTGCTGGGTTTTACATTTTCATTGATGATAGTAATCATTGTCCTCGGGTATATGTGCACTTTTTTGTATTTGTATTCAGAGCCATTGACAAAGCAGCCAGGGGTCCCTTTAACATAGTTGCATTAGATGACTTAGAGCTCCAGGAATGAGCTTATACTTTCATAAAGAAATGATTTGACATATGACATATAGATGTCCAATTAGTATCTTTTGGATGTACAGTGTGTAATATTCAGTCTTCTTGCTATTTCAGGATGCTGTTGAAGATGCTGTTTTACTGGAGCCTGCAATACAAAAGATGAAAACCTACAGGAACAAGACAAACACGTCGGAGAGTCCAGACTTATTTTATTCAATAAATTCAATTCAATTTAAAAAATGTATAAATCCATTTCAAATAAATATTCAGTAAATGTATATGAATGTCTCTTAAATATTGAGTAAATAAAAGTCAATTTCACCCAAATATTCAGTCATTAAATATGACTTTTGATAAGTAAACATTAATCAATGTTCCTTGTTAAATTGATTTGGATTTACTAATTATCTCTTGTAGATTTAATTGATCTTTTCAATACATTTCAATTATATTATTTGTCATTTTGTTGCTACAATTTATTTGAGTAACCATTGGTCACATTGTTTAAAGTGTAAAGCAAAAAATCTGCATCCATCCTCTTATGCAAAGGAAATATTGATCAATACTATGATCATCTATCAGCTATGATCAGTCCGTCCATGTTTTACATGGGTTAAAACATGTAAACCATGTAATGCAATGCAATTTTGCAGTTTCATTAAAACAGGACATTGCACTGTAAATAGCTACGAGCTGTAATAGCGTGATGATACACCTGTAGGAGCCATATTCATTTGGTATTATTTCATTTAATCTTGCTCTGTGCCACTAGGGGGCTGTATGTGCTTTGTCTGTCTCAGCCGACCTCGGATCAGCCCAGTTAGGCCATTTAACCTGCCGAACAACATGCCAGCAGCTAAAGCTATGTTATCCATCTCCTGCAAAACAACGTGGCCCTCGAGGATGATTCCAATGTCTTCTGGTTTATCACTGGAATCTCTTTGTTTGAAGAGGTATATTCCTGTAGTGGTCTCCTCAATGCATTCTTGGATGAGGGACTCATCTGCTGCCTGTACAACACACAAAAAAAGAAAAACTGAGATTACGCTGTGTGTATAGTAAAGTAAAATATATATATATATTTAGTCACTAATTTGTCTGCTATTGCTTAATAAAAAACGTCCTAGAATTAACCAAAGCTCAGGGAAGGATAGCATTATCTTAATTAATTTTCTATGCAATATTATTCATTTTAAAAGCTGGAAATACCTGGCAATATTATTGTATTTACTTGTAAATGTCTAAACCAAATGGTAATTCACACATGCAGCGACCCATTTAACCCATATAAAACATATAAAAATCACTACTATCTTATCCGACAGATAAAATATGAGAGATAACATCTTGATATACTACACCTAAGCAGTCATACTCACCGCATACTCTCTCACAATATTTTCTGGGTTTTCATTGAGGTACGCAGAGTGCCTTCAGGACACATTCTCTCCCAAATCAATATCACCCAAGTCAAGCTGGACAAACAAAACAAGTTGTTTGATAGAGCCCTGTTATCCTGTCAATCAAACGTTACCCTCCTCTCCCAGGGAGAATATACTTACTTCAACCATGTTCACCAGGTGCCATGATGGTCTCTAGGCGTCGTCGTTGAAACCTTGATTATTTGACTGTGATAGGCAGTTATGTGTTGAATAAAATCACAATCATATGCTGTTAGATATGAAATATGAAAAGAAGGCTTCCACATGCTTGGGTTTTAAACAGCTGACTTGTATACTCTAGGTGAGGGGTGGGCAAACTGTTTGACTCGCGGGGCCACAATGGGTTCTAAAATCTGACAAAGGGCCAGGAACAAATGAACGGAGTGTTTCATGACCAGTTTCTCAGAACTTATCTGCTGCCCGACCGCCTGCCGAAAAGCCCTGAGCTTTCAAGCAGGTCGTTAGCCTTTAGCCTGCTAACAGTTAGCTAAACTAAGAAAGTGCCATTCAAACTCGCCGAAGCGCAAAATAGCAGTCGTGGTCCGTAGTCGGTGCACTAGAAACACCGCTAATGTAACCGAGCATTCGTGGACGATACACTCATGAAACATTAATGAGCTCATTTCCCCATGTGGGATTTAACTACACCGCTAGCTTTGCATTGCTGCATTTTAAATATTACAGCTGTAAAGAACAAAAAAAACCATGACAACAGTGGACGGGCTTTCCACAGAAGGATGCTGGTCCAGCAGATTGAATGTGCTGTGTGTAAATGTGGCTTTAGTATTCGTTTCATAAACTGGACTGAAACTTTTACGCTTCTTTTATGGTTTCAGTTGGTACAGAGAGAGTCGGCACGCTGCCTTTTTCTGATCACTCCACCTATTTTGTTGTGTCGCTCAGACAGAGAAATTCCCTTGTGAGGTCACTATAGTGAAATGGAATAAAAGCTTATTTTCGGTGTGTCTGTTTACTCAACTTCTTTCATTCTCTACATTGTCCAACGAACATTGAGGAAGCAAAGTTTCCTTCCTCGTTCTGTGCCTGTTCACTGGAACGCCGTCTGTCCTTCTTTCCAAAGATTGCAGATTTCCCTGCAGCCAGTTGGATGGCACCATTACTCACAGTGACAGTGTAAACCTGACTTTATTAAAAGCTTTGTAATGGAAACAGATGGTTCAAGGAGCGGTTTGGGAGAAGTGCCATTTCAGATGGTCCCATTGTCCCTCAGTGTTGATAAGCAAATATCCTGGTTTTCTGTCACTCTCTTACTGTGTAATCAAATGGAGCGGGTGTGACAGACATTACCGCTCAAGGTGTTGTCTCCTATTTTAACTTCCGTCATGTTGAGGTATCGAGTGCAATCTGTTAACAAATTAAGTGTTTGTAAGGTTTACAAAAAGGATCTCTGTGAAGATTAGACTGGGTGATTAGACAGTTGAAACGGGCTCATGAGAACGGGGTCAGGTGAGTTGATTGACAGCCTGTGCTTGTTGAGTAATAGCGTGTTCGTGTGCGACTGAGTCGGTGCAGAGGAGCAGGGCGTATTAGTTTATACACCCGAGGTTTATGAGTTGTCTTGTGAATAATAGATCATAAAAATTAAGATAAAAAATAATAGATGATATTACAATGCTTAATGTACATAATAATTATTGCTACTATTAAACACCTGATCAGTGTGTTAAAGACCAACTCAAAGGCCCCACAAAACTTCACATAATTAACTATTTGGGATAAATTGTGGCTGTTTTTACCTCTAATTGTTGAGATACTTCCCATGAAAACCTAAACAAATAAATTACTCACACAAAACGTCCTGATAATATATATATAAAATTTAGAGTATTCATTTGCGGTAATATTGCATATTGATGATATTGGAAATTCAGAAGAAACATTCGAAAATATCTAGTTAGTTGAATATACAGCTTTAAAAATGCAAAGCGGGTTTTTAACCCCTAAATAACATATGTTAGCGACCTCTTCTAACGTGTAACTCGTTGTGGGCGAGTAATAATTAAAATAATAAAATGGCATCATTTAAGTTTTTTTCTAGAGAAGAAGGGCCGTTATGATTTTTAAATGTTTACATTAGAAGGTATAATATATAAAAAACTTTTTGACAACTGAAGCTACAGCACCAAACATGTCGGGTATTTTTGAACATGTTGAGGCATCTGTCACGGTTTGGGTCTGCTTTGTGTCTTATTTTGTAGTTTTCATGTCTCGTGTTCCTGGGGAGCTTCACTTCCTGTCCTGTGATTGCTTCCACCTGTGTCCAATCACCTGTACCTCCCTTGTGTATTTAAGCCCTGTGTGCCTGTTGTCCCTTGTCTGTCATTGTCCATGTTACTGGTCGTTGGTGCACGTTGTCCTGTCTGGTCTGAAAAATAAAGAGCACTTCCTCGGGAGACCCTGCGTCTGAGTCCTGCCTTCCGCCTGCACCTTCAGCCGATTGTGACAGCATCAACCTCTAGATTTTTTTCTTTTGGCCCACAATTTCTCTGCACCCCCCTTGCTCTTACGTTTTTGTTTCTCCATCCTCATGACTAGATTTCTTTCTAATCTCAATGTATTTCAGGATACTAAAATGATAATGTCACTCTTCAACTTCATCAGTGATTGGCTAATGGCTCCTTAGACCGAGCCCAGCTGACACAAGCGGAGAGGACGTGCAGGAAAAGCATATATAGATATTTTAATTGACAAGTTTTGCAGAGTAATAATCCTTATGTCTTTCTTGCATATAATTTGTACATAAAACATTTAAAAAACTAAATAATGTACTGCTTTACTAGGTTCAAGGAAGTGGTTCATTTGTACGGGTTAACTGTTGGTATTGAACATGAAGTAATAATCCTCAAAGAACTTCAGAAACTATACCAATGTGAATAGGAATTCAAGTGCAACACCTGATATTTCACGAGTCCAAAACAAGAACTGATGGAACTGTTGGCCATCATCATGTCCTGGTGGAACATCTTCTGGTCTGGAGGTGCCTGGAGAGCTTCGAATTAGAAGAAGCAGGTGAATCGGGTAAGTTGAGGTGACGACCTCAACCATGAGGTTTCTCTCCAGCAAACCCAGAACGGCATGTGGCTCGAGGGGTAAGCTGGGCTTATGTGATTGGTTGAAAATGAGGGCGACATCTGATTGGCTACAGATAGGTCGCTCTATAAAAACACACACAGATGTGAAGCGATCCGCAAATCGCAAATAAATGCAGTGCGATCCGCAAATATAGATCGTAATTTATTCATGTGTGCATTGAAATTTTCTTTTTTTATGTATTATTCATAAGTTATTTTATTTTCCTTATGTGTGCATTTGTGACCTTCCCGGGTTGTGAGTCGTTTCGGGTGCATTTGCAGTTATTAAGACTGAACCCATATTTAACTCCTCTATTTTCGGCTGACACTAAATGTCGTCAACTATAGGTGTAACAGCTGTCTGCCAATGTGACAGCGCATTAACATCTGGACCAGGAGGCGGGCCCCGCGCACCTGTCGGGTGCTTTGTGAGAGAGACAGGTAAATCCCTCCCGACAGGTGCGCACTGTGCTGAGTCGCAGCGGCATAAAACCGGTCCCTTGTTGAACCTCCGCAGACTACAGACCCGAACGCAACGGAGCCCCTCTTTCAAATCACAAGTTTAGTCTTTTGGAGTCCAATTAACTAAGTGGGTTTGCCGTCTGTTCAGGTAGGACCAAACTAAAGCATTAATAATTCAACAAATTATGAAAAATGTCAATAATTATGATAGTAATGACTGGAATAAACTCCTCGTATTTTTTGTTATCAAAACAGTAATTAAAAAACGTCTTTATTTTTGATGAATAATTAATCGTGAGAATAAAGAATAAATATTTCGTAGGTATATATATATATATATGTAAATCTGATATAAAGTTTATGGAGTTTGGCTCTGCAATGCCAAACTGTGCTTTTTTTACGATTATATGTTCAAACAATCAATTTGAGAGTTTATGGGAGTTCCCTTTTTTTATGGATGTACAAATACCGACTCATCTTTGAATTAGAACTTATTTAAGTTATTAATAGACCGATTCTCTTCTCCCTTTTTGATTGTCAAATTGGAGACCTGCAGCTGAAAAGCTTCCTCTAGATTTCATACCTATTTGTGTTGCATCATGTGTTTGTTTTTTTTATGCCCAGTGGTGATATTTCTCGAGTATTTGATTAAAGGCAGAGAGTTACCCAGGTGGCTTCTGTATTCCTCCACTAGATTTTAAATCTTGTCGACCCTTTTCAAAAACACTTTTAACAAGAGGCAAATATGTCATAAAAAGATATAAAACTTTTGTGCAAAGAAATGTTTATTTCTCAATGGATCATTGACACTGAGCTCAAACCACATCGGAGGGCATGGCCAGAACAAGCCTCTCTCCCTTTTGTACTGCCCCGGGGCGACGGTGGCGCATGGAGTAGTGTGATGTGCTGGGTTTGTACCCCGGCTGCCTCATGCACCATGTTGAAGTGTCCCTGAGCAAGACACCTGACCCCTAGTTGCTCCCCAGGCAAAATGTGACACATGGCTTGTGATGCAATGTAAGTCGCTTTGGGTAAAAGCATCAGTTGAATGTTCAATGTAACTCAACCTCAACGTGCTGTTAAAGTGAAGTAAATGATTGATTCAATTGTAAATATGATACCACACATTGATTGAACCTACTTCATAACGTTCTGCCACTGAGCGTAATCCTTTTGTGTTTCATCTGCAGATCGGAGCCTCGCACATCCAAGATGAAAACAAAGGCGCGCCTGCTCATTTTATTTTTGAGTGTTTCTGCTATTTGTGTTTTTTGGGGAAAAGTCTCACGATATGTTTCGCCTGAGAAACAAAGGTCCTGTGCTTGTGACCAATGTCTGTTTGAAAACGATACGTTGGCTTTTCAGCGTTTGAGGAAGTTTCCACAACCATTTTTGTCCAAGAACTCCAATCTGTCAGAAGAGGATTTCAACTGGTGGAGAGTAAGTTGTGACTTTTGAAGATCAGAGTCCCTCAACCTGCAGCTCAAATCCAGATCAGAAAGTCAAACACTTTCACGTTCGACGGGCATTTATTGGGGACAATGGAAGTAAATCTGTGTCATCGGCTTTTTAAAGAAAAAGTTGATTGAATTTCTAGCATTGAATATTTAGGCGTTGAAGAAGAGGCGTATTGTGAGTGGCTGAACGCTCTCGTTTAGTTCGTGTCCGACACAGTCTGTTCATGTACACATACTGTATGTCAGCTGTCTATCACGGAATCTTACAGACACAAACCACACTGATGGCATGGAGAAGAGTTAAAGCCCCGTTATTATTGGACATGGATACAATCCGAAGCCCAAGGTGTTTTGGGTGCTCGCTCCTTTAGCTTGACGCACGCTCCTGACCTTGAATCTACAATCGATTGCTCTTCCTTGACGTCCCGGATGTTGTACTTGAATTATTTCATTATTACATTCAATGAGCCTTGAGTCTCTTTGTCTGAGTGGTTCGTGTGTGTCGTGTTTGGTGCTCCTTACAGGTCATACAGAGCGGAGGCGGCACCATCAGTGAATACAGGGGAAACGTGTCGAGGGTTTTTCAGCTGATCCCAGCCAACCCTCCTCTTGAAGAACCCGTCCCTGGCCGCTGCAGGACTTGTGCTGTGGTGGGAAATTCCCGTAATTTGTTGAAATCACACTACGGCCCTTTGATAGATTTCCAGGACTACGTCATAAGGTAAATGAGCCGAAACAAACGTGAATGATGATTTTCATCAAAGTCAAATCTCACATCTGTCTTTTTTTTCCCCAACCATTTAGAATTAACAGGGGTATTTCCAAAGGCTTTGAAGCAGATGTTGGCAACAGAACGACTCATCAGGTCATGTACCTGGAGAGTCGTTCTCAGTTGGATAACACCACTCGCCCGGTGCTGTTTACGTTTAAGATGAGGGATCTTGGATGGATTACGAGCGTTCTCAGCCCACAACCTTCTGGAAAGTGAGTCATTTCAGTTCTAGTTGAGATGCTGCGGTTTGTCATCTGAAGCCTTCCAGCCCGATAAGGTCCCCCAGCGGTACCAAGGGAGGAGTTGTGTTTCATTTGTGGTTTGATGAACAGTAAATTCAGGGCCAAACAACATGTCACTGTTATTTATTCATTTAAAAATGTATCTCTGCTTTACTTGCATCCAATCAATAGATGTTTAAGTTTGACATTTCATGCTTTTTCCAACATGTGCAAAGAAAATCCCTCTTCAACAAGGATTTGGTGAGTCTTATTTTTTACGTTTTAAACAATAAACATTATATGCTCCAGAGGTAATTGTTAATAAAAATACATTGAAAGCGTAATTCTGATTTCATGACAGGTGATGGTTGTTAACCCAGCTTTCATGAGGAATATTCATCACGTGTGGCTGAAGAAGAAAGGAGCTTATGCCTCCACCGGCTTCATGGCTTTGGTTCTTGCCCTGCACATCTGTGACGAGGCAAGTCCCTTTTGGAATGGAGTGAATATCGGAGTGAAGTGGAAGCTAATTTCAATGAAGAATATATCACATGATCTTGTGTTATTTAGCTAGATTTATCTTCACCTTCATCTTCTGACTGTAAAAATGCTTACCTTTGTTTTCCCAGGTCCATGTGTTTGGTTTTGGAGCAGACAGTGATGGAAACTGGAGTCATTACTGGGAAAAAATCCCCAACAAAAAAGTAAAAACCGGAGGACATCCTGGAAACGCAGAGTACGAAATGATCATGGCGCTGGCAAAGCATCAAGTACTCAAGTTTTATACGGGGTGGTAAAGTGTCTCTCAGCATTTAACTTATTCAAGTCTTGACAATGGATTCATTACCAAGCAAGAGAAGACCAAGACGGCCTCAAGAGACATCTCTTCTCGGATCGTCTCCCCCTAACGGAACCAAGGGAGAACAAACTAATCTACACGTGTTGTGAGTCTTTGTGTTGATGTCGGTGTTTAAACTACACAAACTGCTTCAGAGACATTGACTCCAAATGGATTCGGATTCATTGAAGGATCTAAGAAAGACATGTTTTTATCTACGTTTTCTTATTAATTGTATTTTTGTTGTAATGCACCACATGAATGCAGCAGGGAGTTCTGGGGATTTTACATACAATTCACATTGCTGATATGAAGCCACAATTTTTAAAAGGTCTAATTACAATTTAAGTAAATATTAACACCGTTTCAGTTTTGAAAGACTGATGGGTTTCTTCGTGTTACTGACTGTACATGGGTATACTATATAGATTATATAACTCACTGTAGGAGTGTCTTCCAGTATGTGACAACCATATTCTAACGAGTAATGTAGACTAAAGGTCATAGAGGAAAATGAGCCATAATGTATTGTGAAATAGAAAGAAACGACTTGGGGAAATGGTGAAGGATACTGGACTACATGACTTCCTTGTTCATTGTTTGTTCTCATATTGTTCTTAACTACAGGTATCTTTTTTTTGAGTAGTTTTTGAAAACAAGATTTTTTAAAAAGCCTCATGAAATAAAGGGAAATAAGCCAAGCTTTAAATTCCAACTAATTTTTCAGCAAAGTGTGCCATGCAGCTGCAGGTGTTGGGAGGCATCAACAGGACAGGGTCAGGTGAGTTCACGGGAGGCTTGCGCTTGTTGACTAATTGCGTGGCCCTCTGCACATGATGTGTGCTGGACTTCTGCCGAAAGAGGGAGTTGCCAACACTGGTTCAATAAAGAGAGAATCCTCAGAGGTGACGGTTGTATCTTTATTGACGACAAAGTCCGGGCTGTCAGACTTTTATTGCTTCGTTATGGCTCAGCAGCCAATGAAGTTGAGCAATCATCAACTGTAACATTGAGGACGACAAAGTCCGGCTTGTCGGATCTTTGTTGTAAAGCGGGCAGTGGTTTTGTCAGTCAACACCAATGAAAACACACACTGCTCAATTGAATATGAAGGCAAATGGCCTGTATTCAGACTCCATTGAACCCCACTTAATCAACATTAAGCTCGAAATAGTTTCTCACTCCCCATTTGGTGGATTATTAGTTCATAAAATCCATCTGCCGCTCTTACTTGTGAAGACGTTTACCACAGCGTCTAAAACTCGTCTTGATGGGCCTTCGGATATCTGCGGCTCTCAATAACTGAGGGCTGAAAGACGGTTCCGACTTTATGTTTCCTCAGTTCTGTGATATCTTCGCTTACAATTTGGCACAATGTATTTACATGCAAAGTCACAGCAGAGTTGAGCTTTTTGCCGTGCATGTTGAACAATACAGGATTGAAGTGTGGATGCAACATGGGTTTCAGCCTTGCCTGCAATGAATGGACAGTAAAAGATTAGATTAGATTCAACTTTATTGTCATTGCAGGTACTGAGACAACAAAATGCAGTTTAACATTTAACCAGAAAGCGTAAGAAAGCAGATAAAGGTCTAGCACATATGTGATATTTAGCTACATGAGTAAACATATATCAAACTAACAATACACCGTGGTGCAGAGTTCAGAAGGGAAGACGGGGGCCCTGTAGCGCCTCCCAGAGAGGGGGGGGGGGCGGGGGTTGTGCTGGATGGTCTCCATGGTGGGGAGGGAGGAAGCAGGGCAGTTTTCACCACCGGAGGGAATAAAACGATTTAATAAAAAGGTTTATGTTTTATTTTGGCAGGCAGTGCCTTGCCTACCCAGACTTCACGTCACTGGTCCTTAACGGGTTGCAGCTTCACGTCACAAGAAACAAAAGGTGTCGAGTCCTGGTTATTTCTAATTGCAAATAAGAAACGGTATCTCTTTTTACCAATTCTTTCAATTTGTTTGACCAGTGGTCAGGCCCCAAAATATACTGTATAGTAGAAATGTCACTGTTAAAGGCCTTAAACCCTGACTTGAGTCTGTGAGGAATTCAAATGATATAAATAAATAAATATATAAATATGCTTTTCCGTTAAGTCCTGCCTGTCATACCCATGTTCTGCCACGTTCTGTCCTCATGCGTGTTTTAGCTACGCTTGAAGAAGCACTTTAGCCAATTGCTGAATACATTTTTAAAGCCTCCTTCTGCGCCAGAGAAGTTGCTAGATTATTTGCTAGTAGGAATCAGGAAACGTTTATTGCCATCATATGTCAGCCATACAAGGAATTTGACTTGGCAGTTGGTGCATGAAAGCAGACAGTACGACAATGGACAACAGACAACATAAGGAATAAGATAAA
Source organism: Pungitius pungitius (assembly GCF_949316345.1). NCBI lineage: Eukaryota > Metazoa > Chordata > Actinopteri > Perciformes > Gasterosteidae > Pungitius > Pungitius pungitius. The sequence continues at coordinate 16,997,567 of NC_084916.1, forward strand.
AAACTAGAATATAATACAATGCGATGGGTTAGTAATCTAAAGCTATGGGTTAGTTAAGTTAAACAAATAAATAAAGATAAAGTGCACCATCCAACAGAAAGTGAAAAGTGAAAATGACAAAGTGTATGTGTATGTAGAGAGTGAAGAGTCAGGGGGGACCGAAGGGAAGAAACTGTTAGTGTGGCGGGAGGTCTTAGTCCTGATGGACCTCAGCCTCCTGCCGGATGGAAGGGGAACCAATAGTTCATGTCTGAGGTGAGAGGGGTGGGCTCCAATCATGGAGAGACGGCAGATTGCAGCCAATCACCTTTTGACCTATGACCTATTTGCAAAGCAATGTAGATGAATGGGCCAAAAGAAACGTAACATAGTATTGCCATTTTGGGGGAAAACGTAACACGACTACGTCTATTACGGTGGACCAACGTAGCCATTTCACGCTTTTTATGGAGACTGGGTCGCACTACAAGTGGAAAGCATTATTTGATCTCATTTCTTTTCACTGCAACTTGTTACCCAAAGCTACCTTCGCTAAAGGACAAGACAAAGATCCTACTCTGTGGTCCCCCTCTACATACCACTGTCATTCCATAGAACCTTAAAATGATAATAACCACTAAGAAAAGTATAAATATTCCCTGTTCATTTTGCAGGTATTTTTTATGAGTAGAAGTTAATCTTGAATGAATATAGATGAGTGAACACATTCAAACAAGAACAGAGACACTGAGACAAACAGAAAAGGCCTCCTGGACAACGGCCCTTCACCTGAAGTAAAAGGGAACCACAATTAGTTGAATAAAATAAATCGATCGTTGCTGAACGTTGAGGCAAAACAGTTGTATAGAAGATCGTTGGCTTACATTGATGTGCCAAAGACTATTGTCAATATGTCACAAGTCCCTGCCTGTCATATGCACATCCTGTCTTCACGCCTGTTTCAGTTGTGCTGAGCCGCAGACGGAGGATTCAGGACCAGGGTCAGCGACACATTGTCACTGCAATGACCCCATGTGACCACTAGAGGGGGAGCAGCTGGTCGGAGACACATTGAAGCTTTCAGCAGGTTCTCGAGTATCAATTATTACTCAAACAGAAGATCCGGCAAAGTAAACTACTGTGATGTAATGGCCTCATTTGTGTCTTTATTTTAAATGACCAAAAAAAGAAAGAAAATAAATTGATTTAAATGGTTTTTGAAATCCAGCACGCGAAACACTTGTTTTGAAGAACGAAAAGAGAAGAAACCCTGGTAGAACTGAGGTGGTCGATCTGTGTTTTGGCTTCAGAGTTCAGCTCCGCCGTTCTGCGACTTGATATCTTCGGGGGAAACATGTTTAATATGTAAACGTTTACCTGGCGAGAGGAGCTGCAGAGCAAACTATGTGCTGACGTTGCTGGTGCCTCAGCAGGATTACACACATCCACACAATGTGCTCCATGCATACGCTGATCGTTGAGGTAGTGAGTGCATTAAAAGTGTTTGTTACAACTTGAGTGTAAAAAGAGGAATTGTTTTAGTTTGAAAAATACAAAAGGAAACCATTCCATCCATTTCTGCGGGTGATTTTCAAAAGGCAGAGCTGCTTTGGAGTGACGTCGACCCAGAAGTCCCGCTTGCGGTCTCCGGATGAACGCGTGCAGCGGTGTGATGTCCACTGGAGCGGCGTCACGGCGGGGGACTCCTCGGAGACACGGGAGGCCTGCGGTCACTCGGAGGCGGCCTGCTCCTCCACGCCGGCCTGCGCCATGAGCTCAGACACGTTGTTCTCAAGGTCATCGATGCGGGTTCCCATCTCGTCGAGTGTGGGAGTGAAGGAGAGACCACTCTGACTAATGAGGATTCACAAGCCGTTTGTATTATAAATAATAAATACATATATAGAAATAATGACAACTATTAGAGCTTAATCATTAAACGGTAGAATAAATTAAAATGACAATAACATTTTTGTACGGTATTCATTTCAAAGACCAAGTAAGCTTGAGTTTCATAATTAAAATATATATATATATTGAATATAGAAGACCCCAAAAAGGAGGAGCTGGCTAGATGAACTATGACCGAAACAAAACCGGAAACCGGTTCCGGTGTTATGGATAAATCTGCTACACCGTGAAACAATGACCCTCCTACTGATACAAATAACAGAGCCCCCTACCGGACGTTTTAGGCTGGTTCACGTTTAGGTAGAGAGTCATTTACTCCACAAAACACGAGTAACGTAACCACGTTCTGCACAACTATGCGAACTTGATCCAAAAACAACGCTGCGTCGCCTCGTTCAACGTTAAACCGGAAATGCCGGAGGAAAAGCCAAGATGACAAAGCGTTAAAGCAGGAACCACTTTCCAAAAAAAAAAAAAAAAGATAAGAGGATATTTTTGGACTCCAGCTGATCCGACATTGCCTGGAATCTCCCTTGAAGTCGCTGCATCGTCTCCTCCATCTAAAAGCAGAAAACAGCGGCAGTTAATGAATGCAAATGTGGGCTCGAGCTGGAACAACACGCACGAAAAACAACTTACCGCCGCTGTCAGATGTGAAGCCGCTTTGTCGTTGTCTGGTTTGGACATATTCTCCTCCACGGCACGATGATCTTTGGACGGAGTCTAAATTTGGGACATTGGATGTTTTTTTGTTAGAGCGTGAAAAATAAATCCCGACTCACTGAGTCCCACAACTTTGTGGTGAAACGAGTTGACGGGAGTGAAAAACCGCGGGGGACTTCCGCTGTTTCTTCTCCTTTCACAATAAAGGTAATTTCGTGAAACTAGTTCATGCATTTGTTACTTCTAGACTGGATTACTGTAATTCTGTGTTAAAAAGTAGGATGGGGGCCAGAGAGCCTTCAGTTATCAAGCTCCTCTTTTGTGGAACCAGCTTCCACTTTCAGTCCGGGGGGGGGGCAGACTCTGTCAGCTCATTTCAGATGAAGCTTAAAACGTTCCTCTTTGATATCGCTTATAGTTAGGGCTGGCTCAGGTTAGCCTGGTAAAAACGTGTACTAATACATGCAGTATTGGAGAGTGCAACAATCAGATGAGAGGATAATGGATACTTATTTTCTTTGGTCTAAAATAAACAAAATACATTACCAAACATGCCACACAATTTAGCATTTCATACTGAGTGGCCTTCAACAATATATAGCAGCAATTACGAAAAATAGTTTGAGCAGGTATGATTCGTCTTCTGCAACCCCCATGACGGGCAAACGCTTTTATTTTGAAGATACATTTCCTACGGTTCTGGTCCCATGCTCCCTTACTGTGGCCAGCTTGACGTTGGCATCCGCATTGGTACGAAAATGGGCAGGGCGTTTTTATTAACTCTTTGTAAACTAGTTTATCCTATATGGAAGGTCACATTGTATTTTGGGTGATGTAGAATGGGAACTGGTCCATCTTCACACGCTGAGCTTCAGTTTTTCATATTAGAGATTGTCCTGGATCACAGTAAGAGATGAGAGGCTGAAGGATTACAAAAACATCAATAAATCTGCATAAACCGGATTTTTTGCAAATTAAAGTCACTCCCGCTGAATATGTTCATTTGTCTAACTGGTGTGGTGTCCTAAACAATAAGTACATTGAAATAAAACAGGTTGCATGACATTTTTTCACTTTACACATTCTGACTTTTTGTTTGAAAATATTTTTTGACCCAATATATTTTTGTTTTCAATGACATTTCTACACACAACGTTTTTTCTTTGTTTATCAAAAGGATGAAGTAAAACATAGGCAGAGAGAGTGTGTTTTTCATTTCTATCTATTCCCAATGGAGGATACCCTTCTATAAAATATGTATTTCCTTCATCACGGCTGGATAACTTCAACATGAGTGCTGGAAACTATAATTATGTCAGAGCACCACCAAGGATAAGCTATAACTACATCACCAAAACCCTTTTTAAAGCAAAGTAACTATCTTTGCACACTTACAACTCTCTTGAAGTCCAATTATTACAGCTTTGAGAATGCATGAAAATTTGTGCACTCAGTGGAATGTTCTTTTTATTGCCAAAAGTAAGAAAATAAAAAAACATGAGTAGCTTTATTGGCCATGTATGCATTTATTATATGTATTTTATTTTCTTCTGCATAGATCAAATTGACTTTGACTGTTTTTTCCTTTTACTAATGAAAGGTTAATACATTCCTTTTTATTAGTTCTTGATGGCTTGTTTCTGGTGGATGTGAAGTTCTCCTGTGTGCACCATTGTAGAATGGTGTCAAAACACATTTGTTTATTTTCGGATTTCATGCAAATCAAAAGCAACTTTTCCCTTTTCTAAATATTCTCTTCGAAAAGTCTCCCTCTTCTGATGAATGAATGCCTTTCATCAATGTAGCTCATTGTGTGTTGATTGAAGGTGAACGTCAAATAAAAAATGATTTAAATAAAAATGCTGGAGGATGGAATTATGGTTTTCCAAATGCTGCAAATGTAAATTTCTATGTAGTCTATTCATGAAAACGACAATATGCCTTTCCCCGTTGACTATTGGTCAACTGTCAACGCGGGTTGAGTACGCAACGTTCTGATTGGATTATTCCAACAAACCGATTTCTCATTGGCTGAGGTCCGACGCGGGCTCTTAAATGTCAGCGGGCACCGGAGGCGTGCTGCTGACTACCCCTCGCGCCCGGGTTCCCCTGGCACGCGACCGAACGACGCGACCCGACGACACCTGTCGGCGCTTTTAACCCGTCGGCATGTCCGCGACCGATTTCTCCCCGGCGCTCGACATCCTGCGGTCCCTGTACCGGAACACACGGACGCTGGAGGAGTTCGCGAACGGCGTCGCGTTCCGGGACGGCCGGAGACCGGTGGTGGTGGAGCAGCGCGACAGCGGCCGCTTCCAAACCTTCGTCCGCGGAATTTACGTGTGCTTCGACAAGGAACTTGAGCAGGTGCCGAGCTGCGACCAGGTGACGTTCGCGTGGATGTGTTTGCGGTTAGCCCGCTAGCGATGTTAGCATAACGGAACGTCTGCGAGAACCTCGGAGGCGTGGCGGGTTTTAGTGACGTTTCCCGAGGCAGAGTCTTCTAGTGGTGTTAAATATAACGTCATCACACGTTGTCCCCCAACGTTGTAAAATACCCTTTCTGGCACAGACTATTATAATAAGAAGTTCAACATTAACGTTAACGTTACTATGGACGTTACTATGGATTCGACTGGACTTCATTGCTAGGCAACAGCTTGCGTCCATGTTACTTCCGGTCCTCCACAGACGCGTCGATAGAAAATATACTGGGACACATGAGAGTGAAATGGTGTAACGTTAAAACCAGTGATCTGCAAGGAAAAACATTTAACTAGTTTGCCAAATAATTTAATTATATTATTATTCTCTTATTTTATTATTTTCTGACTTTCCACGGTTTAACTCTTAATGTAGTTTGTTCTCACAGCTTTTAATAATCTGTTTTTAAACACAGTTTAATTATTGTATTATATTAAAATTTTGGAAGGAACAATCAATATATTAGTACAACATTTACAATAGTAATTTTAAATTCAGTCATTATTATTATTATTATTATTATTGACTTTGAATCAATTTAATTTTCTTGATGAAAAGCACCACAGGATTCCATCATCTAACTCTAAAGAGTCACTTCCTATGTTGGCTTGTTTTCATTCCCATGTTCTATATTTTATGCACCTGCAGATCTGCACTCTCCCCGAGCTGCTGGCCTTCGTTCTTAACAGTCTGAAAAGGAAGAAGAAAAGAAACATCTTGGCCAACGGCTACAGTTTTCTGTCCTTGGCTCAGGAGGAGCGGGATGCCGACCCGTTTAAACTCCAGGGAGATGTAACTCAAAGCGCTGCCTACATCCACGGCAGTGACATGTGGAAGAAGGTCGCCATGCGCCTCGGCACGGACCTCATGCGGTACCTGCTGGACAGCTGCTGCGTGTTCGTGGCAGTTCCTCCTTCGTGTGTTTTCCAGTTGTGCGGCCCTCCCGTCTATGACAAGGTGTCCATGAGTACTGCCTCCACTGGGTTCTTTCTACAGCCGCGGTCCAGGACCCGTAAAGGTGCTCGGTTTGGAAGGAATCGAGGTGCGGCGTCCTCAAAAAGGAAACCGGCAGTTGGGACTCCCACTATCGGCAGTGTAAGTGATCAGAGAGACGTAAGAATGAAGAAGGGAAAGAGAAGGAGAGACACTGACATAAAGGATGATGAGGTTATGACTCGCTCAAGAAAGAGGAGACGGGTGGGACAGCATGAGCCCACACGGGAAATGCAACAAGTTGGCTGTGAAACCGTGGAGGAGGTGCAGCCCACGTCTGTGGACGCAACACCATCTATGGGGCTTTTGGAAAATGGCCCCACGGGTTCCAAACACTCCGTCAAAATGCAAACGACTGCAATCCCCTCGGAGGGAGGACCCAGTTGGAGGTCGGGGGCTTTCCCCCCTCTGCCTCCCTCGCAATGTTTCATCCGCACACTGGGATTCCTGTACGGGGGAAGGGGCATGCGGGGCTTCCTCCTCAACAAGAAGAAGAAGAGTCCCGGTGGAGGCAGGAGGCTACAAGGCCAAGATCTGGTGCGAGTTGTCTTCTTTGAGGGGCTGGCGTATCTAAACGGAGCGGAGAGGAAGCCCAAGAAACTCCCTCGGCGCTTTTTAAACATGGTGCCCGCGTTCGGTCGCCTGCTGCGTCTGCACAGGAGATGTCCCTACAGCAGAACGTTGCAGAAGATGTGCCCGGTGGCCGAGGGCAGTGACGCCTCGCCGGGGGAGATAAGCTCCCTCTTGCCTCAACACTGTGCTCCTCACAGGGTCTACCTGTTTGTCAGGGAATGCCTCTCTGCCGTGGTGCCCAGGGAGCTGTGGGGCTCCGACCACAACAGACTTCAGTTCTTTTTCAGGGTCAGGAGCTTCCTGTCCAGTGGCAAGTTTGAGCGTCTGTCACTGGCAGAACTCATGTGGAAGATGAAGGTGAACGACTGTGATTGGCTGAAGCTCAAGAAAACTGGTAAGATTGCCGTAGTAGGCGAGCGTCTCTCGCCAGACCCAGTGTGTGTGTTCTGACTGACCTAACCAGACCCCCCCCCCCCCCCCCCGTCGGTAGGCAGGTTCCCGCCCAGTGAGCTGTCTTACCGGACGCAGATCCTGGGCCAGTTCTTGGCTTGGCTCCTGGACGGGTACGTGGTGGCCCTGGTCCGAGCCTGCTTCTATGTCACTGAGAGCATGAGCCAGAAGAACGCCGTCAGGTTCTACAGACAGGAAGTCTGGGCTAAGCTGCAGGACTTGGCCTTCAGGTACGCACGCACACACACACACACACACAAACGCACTTCTACGATGGTTTGTACTGGTGCGGTGATGGGACGGGACACCCCATCTCTTTGTGATTTAGAGGTCACATCTCCAAGGGTCAGATGGAGGAGTTGACCCAAGCTCAGGTGGCAGCTCTCCCCAAAACCACCGTCGTCTCCCGCCTTCGCTTCATCCCCAAGACCGACAGCATGAGGCCCATAACACGAGTCCTAGGAGCGGACGCCAAAACCAGGGTACGTCTTCATAATGACATCACGTCTTTACCAAGTACTGTGAGTCCATGAGTTACTCTGGCGTGAGTCTGGACGCATCAATAGCATTATCTAGACAACACTATGTTTATATAATACGACATGCAGCTCTATCGAGGGCGTGTCCGGGACTTGCTGGACATCCTGCGGGCCTGTGTGCGATCCACCCCTTCCCTGCTGGGCTCCACAGTGTGGGGCATGACCGATATCCACAGGGTGCTGGGCCCCCTAGCTACGCCCCAGAAGCACCAGCACCAGCCCCTCTACTTTGTTAAGGTTGGTTATCATCTGATAATTGCCCTGAGAGAGACCCACTAAATGCTTGTGATGCTTTTCATGCAGTCAAAATGATACATTTACAAACCGCAATATACTGTAACTTTACAGTTGACTCTATTCTTTCATTTTGTGTGTTTTTTAGGTGGATGTGAGTGGAGCCTATGAAAGTTTGCCTCATGACAAACTCATTGAAGTGATTGAACAGGCCCTGAAACCTGTTCAGAAAGAATTCTTTATCGTCCGTTGCTATGCAAAGATCTGGGCCGATTCCCACGAGGGCCTGAAAAAGGCTTTTGTTAGACAGGTCTGTCACACAAACGCACACACACACACACACACACACACACTGTCTTTAATAACCGGTTCTGTGAAGTGCCTTTAACCTGCATTCTCTTGAGTGACCACCAGGGTGCGACTCCTCTGTACTGTAGACGTGTGTGCTGATTTGATTTGATTTGATGAGTCTCTCATGCAATCTTTTAAATTCAGGCAGATTTCCTGAAGGATAGCGTAGGGTCCATCAACATGAAAGGCTTTGTGATGACCCAGCAGAAAAAAGGAAAGGTTCACCATGCCGTCCTCGTGGAGCAGGTAGGGGCTGACGTCCTCCAGGTGCTTTTTAGACGAGCAAGTTGGGAAATGATTTGAACCGGCGCATTTCTCTTCTTTCGCTCAGTATTTCAGCCCGGACCTTCATGGCAGTGAGGCGTTGCAGTTCTTCACCCAAATGCTAAATGGCAGTGTGGTTCAGTTCGGCAAGAAGTAAGGATAACCATCAATGAACAGGCCGATATGTGAGCAGCACGCCTTTGTCTATGGGTTCGTGCGACGCTCTTATTTCTCCCTCTGTTTTATTTACAACCGGACCACCTCCGTGTCTCAGAATGTTCCGTCAGAGCCGAGGGATTCCTCAGGGATCGGTCGTGTCCAGCCTGCTCTGCTGCCTCTGCTACGGTCACATGGAGAACGTCCTGTTCAAAGACATTACCGAAAAGAGAGGGTACGGCAGCCACTCCTACACATGTGGTACCACATCTGCAGCAGCAGAGGGCAGCCTTGTTTGGTCTCTTCTGTTCACCGTGCGTGTTCTTTTCCACTCTCTCTGCCCTGCAGATGTTTGATGAGACTGATGGATGACTTCCTTCTGATCACGCCCAACTTACACAACGCACAAACCTTTCTCAGGTGTGACACACACACACACACACACACACACCAGTATTCGTTTTTTTTCTCACCTGCTCTCTCATCGAGCGAGACGAACCCTGAGCGAGTGACACTCTGCGATGCGTCTTATTCTGCTCTTTTATATCCACTGATCCACTTCCTCTGAGCTTTTTCCCCACATTTGGACTCCAGTGTCTTTTAGTCTTTTGTTTTGTGATATTCAGTCATTTCAGTCAGCTCAGCACCTCGCTCTTCAAATCAACCGAACATCCCTTAGTGGCGATTCCCGAGTGTTTGATGCGGTCGGCGTTGTCGGCCCTTTCTCTCTCTGCGTGTAGCGTCCTGCTGGCCGGCGTGCCCGAGTACGGCCTGGTGGTCAACCCGCAGAAGGTGGCGGTCAACTTCCCGGTGACGGGAGACGCGGTTTCGTGTCCGGGCATCCGTGTGCTGCCCCCCCACTGCCTCTTCCCCTGGTGTGGACTGCTGCTGGACACGCGGTCCCTGGACGTCTCCAAAGACTATTCCAGGTCAGACATTATTCCGTTTTGAAAGCGGAGTCATTTTTCCAGTCTTATGTCGGTTTCCGTCTCCCACAGCTACGCCGGCCTGTCGCTGCGCTACAGCCTCACTTTGAGCTCGTGCCACTCAGCAGGCCAGCAGATGAGGAGGAAGCTGATGGCCATCCTCAGACTCAAGTGTCACGCCTTGTTCCTGGACCTGAAGGTCAGGGCAGCAACGGGGCCTTTATTTATTAAAAGAGAATAGCCTTTTAATTAGAGACCTTCATATTTAGATTAAGTGCTCCACTGTCTCCTGTCAACAAGAATCAACAATATCCATGGTGACCAGGTGGAAGTGTCTCTAAAACAACAACAAAATCATAAATAACCGCCAACAACTGAGTTTATGACTGAAAAATGCAACGGATTGATAAATAAAATATAAATATCGTCCTACACACAAACAGTCTCATCATTTTTGCTTTCCCGCTTTTTCTTTTTCAGACCAATTCTCTTGAGGCTGTGTACAAAAACATCTACAAGCTGGTGCTGCTTCATGCATGCAGGTAAAGAACTTAGAACTACCATCTAAAGCCATTCGACCCAACTTTTCATAGATCTTATTGCACCTTGTGTTACCTCAGAATGTAGAGTAAGGCCCCAATGTTGGTATTCTCTCATGTCACCCTCTGTGTTTCTCTGCTTCAGGTTCCATGTGTGTGCACAGAGTTTACCTTACGGTCAGACTGTTGCCAAGAACCCCGTCTACTTCCTGCAGATGATATTAGATTTGGCCGATTATGGCAATCAGCTCATCAGGCTCAGCAACAAAGGCAGCGTTTCCCAAGTCATACATTCGGAAATACTTTTCTAAAGATCAGGTTCTAACTGTTGTCTTTGTCGTTTTGTCCTCAGGAATGATTCTTGGCAGTAGGACGCAGAGGGGCGTTGTGCAGTACGAGGCCGTGGAGCTGCTCTTCTGTTTCTCTTTCCTGTTGGTGCTGTCGCCACACCGGCCGCTCTACAAGGCTCTGCTCCCACACCTGCACAAACGTACGTGCCTTTCATACAGACCGGTTAATTACAGTGTTCTGCACAACACACACACACACACACACACACACTCCCACACAGTGAAACATGCCGTTCATCACGTTTTTTTTTCGGTTTCTCTAAACTATTAAAATAACTGGGTTGGGCAAAAAGGAGCTGGGGTGATTTGTTAATAAACCGTATTCGTGCATGAAACAACAATTCAGGTGTTCATGCAACTGGAAACACGATTTCTTCAACGCATTACAGACAGATGCATGTTGCATTTTGATAAAAATGCGCAGCAGTCTGTGCTGAACGTGTGTGAAGTGAAAGTGGCACAACTCATCCAGGTGTATCTTTTTGAGGCGTTGCTAACTAAAACCATCATCAAGGCCTCACTGCTGCTGTAAGAGGGGAGAGAAACTGAGCCACAGTTGCACTTTACTGGCTAATGATGAACACTAAGCGTGTTTGTTCAGGGCCCTGAAACGACTCCACTGCATCACATCAGAGACAAAACACCCCATGAATGAACAACGAGGAAACCTCGTTAGACCTCAGGCCCTTTGAACGTGGGCTAGGTGAAAGGTCAACCAACACGACCACCTTACGTCTTCAGGTTCTTTTAATTTGGTTTTACAGGTGCTGGGATTACTTGAGGAGGGGGGGGGGGGGGTAATTTCACAGCGGACAATCAAAGTATCTCTCTGCCGTCGTCTTCGACAGGGAAGCGCGGCCTGGAGCGGCGTCTGGGGGACGTGAGACTGGCCCGAGTCCGACAGGCCACCAACCCCAGGACCCCGGGGGACTTCCTGGTCATCCAGAAGTAGAGTCGCAGGAAGCCCCAATCACCGCACCCACCAGGACGCTTAAAAGTCAGCTTTTAGTCCAGCTTTGTTACAAAAATGTAAGTGTTGTACAGTTAATCAAAATGATGAGACAAGTTTCCTGTCTCCTCCTCAGGTTGGACACCTGTGATTTGGAGTCATCTGACCTTCAGTGTGCCCCGAAAGAGGATTCTGTCACAAAGTGTTGAGGAGGAGCTTTTAGAGAAAGACGAACGGTCCTCGGTCATAAAACCCTGAAGTGATAAGACCTCCGTCATAAACAATACACGCGTAGAATGCTGCACTAGACCTGGTCCCAAAGCTGTTTGTGTCTTTGGACTTTGACTTTGTGGTCGTTTTTTGTATTTAAATAAGCCGTCATGTTCATAGTTCAGGTCAGAACACGCTGCCGCCATTTGTATCATGTAGAGTGCACAACAATGTACGAAGGAAAGTCTGTTTAATAAATCCACAGTTCCAGCTCATTGGCTGATTATATGATCTTTGTTGAGTGAAGGTTCTGCTCGTCCCGCGTCTCAATCTCAAAGCCCTCGTTGCTGCAGGGATTCAGGTGGGTGCGAGCGGAGGACCTCTTGATCCCGCAGCTGATCAGGTGGTAGAGCGCCACCAGAGGGATGGGAATCACCGGCACCGCGGAGAGGAGGACGATGATGGCGAACACCCAGTCTGGATAAGGCTTCACCTCGGTTTTGGGGAATAGTTCCTGAAGGAGGAGATAAAGAATAGTGTAGGTTGATGTCTTTTTTTGTGAAGTGCCATCTCCTATCTCAGAACCCCGGACCTCCTTACATAGGCCGGGTTCCACGCGCCGTAGGTGGGGCGTTCCTGTATCCGCGTGACGATGTAGGCGATCAACACGACCAGAAGCATCAGAGGACTGATCACCTTCCAGCACACCTTCCAGAAAAGGTTGGGCCTCTTCCCCGTCATGAAGTAGATGTCTTCGCTGAAGCTGTCGGGGGGGGGGGGGGGGGGACACGGGGACCAGAGAAAACGTTTTAGCGCCCTGAGGGCTCCATGTTGTAGGAACCTCACCCAGAGGAGGAGGAGAGGAGGTTACCTTTTCATGCCGTAGACATAAATGACCGCAAAAATCTCAAAGAATGCGACGATGAGCAGAGGGACAGAGCCCACGTAGCTGTTAAAGATCTCCACCCAGTAGTTTCCTGAACCCATGGTGAAGATAAGAGCCATCAAGAAGGCCATCAAGCACATGACCGCTAAGGAAGCAAGGAGGGGGGAAAAAAAACAGGTTTTTTTCTCATAGAGGAGGCAGCAGGAGGATGTAGGTGTGTAGCAGCCTTCTCCTCCAGATCCTACCTCACAGCCTACCTGTCACGAGGGCATCAGGGATCCACGCAGGCAGCAGGTGGAGGTCTCTGATGGGCGTGAGGACCCCTTCTAAGTTACCAAACATGGAGGAGAGACCCAGGCTGAAGAGCATGGTGAAGAACAGGATGGCCCATATCTGCGCGCCCGGCATCTCCACCACTGCTTCGCTGAACACAATGAAAGCCAGGCCGGTACCGGAGGCGCTCTGAGGGAGAGGAGGAGGAGGAAGCATCCACCCACGTTGAAAACATGGGCCCACGACATCATACCCTCGGCGTCGGGTAGGGGGAGGAGCTAAGTCAAGGTGATGTAACCCTGGTTCTAAAGCCACAGGTGAAGCCCTCTCCCTCGTGGCCCTGCCGCTCCCAGCTCAAAGGAGAATTTTACCCAGAAGCCTGTGCTTGTCAAACGTGCAAATACCTGGTCAAGAAAGGTCTGTAGGTCACACGGCCTCAGGTCCAGACTGGCCACCTCACTTGGAGATGTACGGTTTAGGTACTCCAACCAGTGGTCGTAGCTCTCCGCTGTTACGTTCTGGTCCGAAATCTCAAAGTGGTTTGTCAGAGCCAAGATGTTTCTGCAAAACAAATCCCCCTCTTTTAGTATCGGCAAAAAAAGCAATGCATTTTGTACCCAGAATGCGCGTCCGTACGCACTCCATCACGCAGGCGTTGTAGGCGGAGTTGGCTTTAAATCCCAGGATGGCGAAGATGGGAATGGCGCCGTAGAGCGACGTGGCGCTATTTATCACTCCTACCAGCACGGCATCCAGCTCACAGTTGTTCCTGAAGGACACAGAAGCAGAAGTCACACACAAATCATCCCCACGATGCTGTGGGAGTAGTCCGAGTCAATACCTCTCTTTGTTATAGCTGGAGAAAGCTATGAGACCTCCGAAGGCTACAGAGAGCGAGAAGAAGATCTGGGTGGAAGCGTCCAGCCACACCTGCGGGTTCTTCAGGACCTCCCACTACAGGTAAACACAGCGCGTCAGGTCACCGGGTCCTGCATACGATCTCACCACCAGCCGCAGAACCAAGTGGACAAACCCACGTCCGGGGTGAAGAGGTAGACCAGCCCCGTGGTGGCCCCGGGCAGCGTGAGGGCCCGCACCAGGAAGATGGTCAGCACCAGGTAAGGGAAGATGGCCGTCACGTACACCACCTGTCGCGGAGAAACGCACACGCTTTACAGCCTTTGTGGGGGGGGGGGGGGCTGTTGGTTGCGGACGTGGGAGCCACAGACGGACCTTCCCGATGGACTCGATGCCTTTGATGAAGCAGACGTAGACCACGCACCAGGCGCTGGCCAGACACACCACCAGCCACCACTGCAGAGAGCCGCTGGCCCCGATGTCCGTTGAGATGTTCAGGGTCTCGCGGTACCAGAAGTAGTTCGCCGGAGTGCTCTTCACACACTCTGCGTCGTAGCCTACAAGGAGCTCAATCTTAGAAGTGCTAAATACGAAATCCACAGCGTCACCGAGGCTGTAAACATCTGTCAGCGCTATCTTTTTTTATGTTGGGCCTTAAAACAATAAAACAAAACATCCAGTGATTTTCCGATGAGTCCTCTTGTAACCCATTATACTAAGAGTCACTCAAACTGATTCACTTTTGTTGCAGAGATTTAAAGCTCAGACAGCGGCTCGAGGGACAGGTGTGTTTGTTACCTGTGAGGTTATCAGTGGGGGGGCACTGGCTCCACGGCAGCGGGTCTTGGAACGAGTGGAAGAGGTACCAGAGCACCCAGGCAAGGAGAGTGTTGTAGAAAATGCACACCAGCAATGACACCAACATGGAGGCAATCCCTACGCGTACGGGGGTGTAGACGATAAACGACATTCACAATCCGACAGAGAAGTTCTCAAATGACCAATGATTGAAGGCCACCCACCGACTCCACCCAGCAGGGGGGAGATGGAGTTCCAGACCCCGATGCTGCCCATGCGGAGCCTCTGTCCTATGGCCAGCTCCAGGTAGAGCAGGGGGAGGCCCTCGAACACCAGGGCGATCAGGTACGGGATGAGGAAAGCGCCTGAAGACCCCCGAGGAAGGCCCCACGGTTAAAACAGTCAACATCCCCCCCCCCCGCCCATAGAGGCATTGAACAATGTCCTCAAACAAAGAATTCTCCTAAATGAACTGCTATACAACAACTAAAAATACATCCAGGCACAAAGTGATTGTTAAGTTAAGCTGAAGCTTAAGTGTTTGGATGTGAGGAGGTAAAGTTAGGCGTTGAAACGGAAACAAGACATCCACCGCGATCAATCAGACGCTGATAAGATTCGTTGACAATGATTGGCCAGGTCCAATTCACATTTGACTGATTACGGATTATTTCTGCCACGGTTTGTCTTTCAATCCCTTGTCCTGTTGTCGGAGAGAAGTGCAGTTAAAAAGAATAGCGAAGTAAACTTCATTCATCTGGTGCATCATCGTCTCTCTCACCTCCTCCGTAGATCTGGCACAGGTAAGGAAAGCGCCACACGTTGCCAATTCCCACCGCAAAGCCGATGCAGGTCAGCAGGTACTGGACCTTGTTGTCCCACTCGGGTCTCTCCTCCATCCCAGAATCGTTTGCTTTGCTCATCGTCAGCCGGCACAGAGTGCAGTCCGGCCCGAGGCTCGCTCCCTGCAGAGGGCTGTTAATCAGTGGCACCTTTGAGTCACGCTCACAGACTTTATTGGTTTTTTTAGGGAGGGATTCAAGCCACCGGAACCTCTTGTAAAAACACAAGGCATTGGGGATTTAATGGCTAAACTACCACGTTTGTTTAAAACTGTCAGCATACTAAGAATGAGGTTAATGGATAACCATGCTGTTTGAATGATGAGCGCTACTTCTGGATGTAGTCAATAAAAACACACAATTCGAAAAGCTTTATCTTTATTAAATGAATTTGCACATTGAAACTAAACAGGGAGTGTTGTGCTTCTGTGGGGGATCGGCTTTTAATGAAATTCCTCATCTGCAGCGAAGAAAATCAGTAATAAAACCATAATGTCCGTGCATTTCTGTGATTGTGAGCTCGGGTTCAGTTTGTTCATCCGTGACTTAATGAATATCTGGTGTGTTACATGGGGTCATTGTGTTTTATCTGATCTGTACATTGATATTAAAAAAGTTTCTTTGTATAGAGGATCACAATAATAAATAAAGTTGTATTGTGCCAGTAATTACGGATTCACAGAAATGGTTGATACTCTGGTCTCAGTTAAAGATTAACTGTTCTGCTAAAAGCTGCTTTTCAGAAAAAATACAGTAATTATTTAACAAAGTTAACTTGATTGATTTTTAGAACAATAAAGGAAAAATCTATTCTGTAACTGTTTCATTAGAGCTGCATGATAATCTCAGCAAATTTACAATGAAAGAAAAAAACTGTTAGTACTTATTCTAATAAACATCTTATTGCTGCATTCATAGAATTACAAAAAAAATCAAATATATAACAAATATGCAAATATTAGGTGTCCCTATAGAGTGTAATTACTTGTTGCAGGTGCTGATACAAGGCCTGATAAGCTGGAAGAGGCACGCCTGAGCGAGTGCTTTGACATATAATTGGGCTTTTTTTAGCAGCAGGTCATTCGTCTCTGAGCAGCATTTACATGTACAACTATGAGTATACAACGTGGAACACAGTCAAAACCATTATGCAGGTCACCAAGGAAACAGCAGTCAAACATCTGTGAAGTAGCTTCTACTTCAAATAATAACATAAAACATGGTTTGCTAAAAAACAAGATCCATGTTTAAATGCTGTATATGAACTGAATACTGAACAATTAACTCAAAAATTGTTTTCCAGCTTTGGGAAGCCTTTCCCAAAGTAAACTAGACATTTCTCACAAGCATTTTGCAAAGAATTGGCTTGGAAGAATCATTAACTGGGTTAAGATTCTGTGCACTGCGCTTACGGCCACTGTCATCACCAATGGACAAACTTGACAAAACCTCATACTGCACGAGGATACAGGCCTGTACAACCGATATGAAGATAGGAGTCCAAACCCTAAGAAGCCATCAAGATTCGCCTCTATGCAGATGACATATTGCCAATCGCAAAAATTCTGACAGCAGGGAGGAAATTTTTGAACTTTTGAACCTTCAAATGTTACCCCCATATGGAACATGGTGCACTAAAGTCATACTTTCCTCATTTGAAACACATCCTCAATAAACCTGTTTTCAAACTTAACATTAGGCCACTAATCTAGGATTACCTCCCTCAGCCTCACAATTAATTAATATCACCTCTTCAAGGAAGTTAATCCCACAATCATGTAGAATATCAAAGTCTGACAAAACATCAAGAAAATGTGAATTAGACCCATCCATCACTCCTGATGCTCACTTCTGGATACAAATATGCTACGACATTTACTTCATGACTAAAAGAATTTAAAACTAATAGGGTATAAAATACTTACACAGAATTCACTACAGGGTAAAACATGTTATTCACGCCCCTTATAACGACGTGCATAGCTAAGTTCAAGGAATCAGGATCAGGAAACACTTATTGTCATCATATGTCAGACATACAAGGAATTTGACCTGGCGGTTGGTGCATGACGGCAGACAGTGCGACAATGGACAACAGACGACATAGTGCGGGAAGATAAGAGATACAATAAGATAAGGGATGAGATAAGAAGATAAGATGCAAATTTAAATAGAATATAATGCTATGGGTTAGTTAAGTTAAAAATACAAATACAAAAAAAGTGCACCAGGCAACCGTAATGGACAAGTGAGACTCGGCTCAGTTGATGAGCCCGACTGCCGAAGGGAAGAAACTGTTAGTGTGGCGGGAGGTCTTAGTCCTGATGGACCTCACCCTCCTGCCGGATGGAAGGGGCACAAACAGTTCATGTCCGGGGTGAGAGGGTCGGCTACAATCCTGAAGAGATGGCGGATTGCAGCCAATCACCTTCTCTGCAGAGCGGATGATGCGTTGCAACCTGCCCTTGTCCTTGCCAGTGGCTGCAGCGTACCACACGGTGGTGGAGGAGCAGAGGATGAACTCAATGATGGCCGTGTAGAAGTGCACCATCATCGTCTTTGGCAGGTTGAATTTCTTCAGCTGCCTCAGGAAGAACATCCTCTGCTGAGCCTTCTTGGTGATGGAGCTGATGTTCGGCTCCCACTTAAGGTCCTGGGTGATGATGGAGCCCACTTCTGATCCTCCTCCTGACGAGTAGACCAATGATGACCGCGAGCAGAAGAAGCAGGACAACAAATCCAACAATGCGGACCACACCAGGGGGATTCTCTGAGGAGACAGAACATTTGCCCTGGAAGGTCATCCACGCGATTCATAAACACTCACAAGGTAAAACTACTTGCAGAGCAACCAGAGGCCTTCTACCAGTAGTCCTGAACTGTTTCTAGGGTACACATAATGCGGGAGACAATATCAGAGCCGACGATTTAACACACATTGACCACGAAACCATTAGAACCAAAGAAACCACAGTTTGAGTAGAAGTAAACACACCGGATTCCTCGTCTATTGAATTAACAGTGAAATGCTTTTTGGCACCACCTTTAAAGTTATGATTCCCTTTCACGTCCATCACATCTGGTCTCAGTCTTACCCTGGTTGGTCCTGATCACTGCTTTGTCCAGTTTGGTGAGGATGTCGTCCTTCACACCAGAGAGACGAACCACACAGTCGTACCTGCTCCAGTCTCCGGGGGCGACCGACGTGAGTTTCAGCTCGACGCTCAGCTGGAAGGATCCGTCGTGGTTGGGGAGGATCTCTCCGTGGTCCACGTCCTCGTGATGCTCCACCCCGTCCTTCCTCCAGAACATCATGGCTCCGTCGGGGTAGAAACCTGTGGCGTGGCAGGTGACCGCAGAGGAGGGAGTCCTCTGGAGGAGAGACACCGAGGGGAGGTCTTGGGGGGGATTTTTAAAAAAGAAGACGAAAAAGATGACTTAAGAAATATTGATGCGCCTTAGCCCTCTCTGGACGGTACACATATCATGTGACGTCATGCATTCCACCTGCAACACGAGGAGTCTTCTTCATCAATATATTACAACACTTTCTGAAGTATTACTAATGAGGTTCTGCACTACATCAGCTCTATTGGACACTAATCAATAACAAATAATGTATCAGGTCACGTGAGCGTATACCTGTTCTCAGCAGGAGGCTCCTCCCACACTCCACATACTTCTTCAGCTGTTCGGGACATTTGTGGATGTAGTAATTTCTATTGAACTCCAGTCGGGCCCTGTCGGTGTCCCATCTCAGTTTGGTGATGAACGCCTGCGGGGTGGGAGCCGTCCACGTGAGCGTCTGCAGGTCCAACGCGATGAAGTCCTCTCCGTCGTAACCGTACTGATTAAAACCCACGACCTCCCCGGTGGCGCTGTCCCACTCACAGCCGTTCATCCTCTGCAGGATGTGTGCGCCTGTGGGAGGAGGTGACATCGCATCACATCACCAGCGCAGACACGCCGACAGCCATCGGCTCGGTTCGCGCAGCCCAGAGGACGGATGCGAACGTGCTTTTACCTCCAGTCTGGTTGAAGCGCTGCTTCAGGCCGTCCATGTGGCCTCTGAAGACCTGCTGATTGACGGAACACTTCTGAGAGTACCACTCTCCGAGTCTCGGGTCCTTCTTTATCAATTCTCTCATCCAGGCCTGCTTGGGCTGCGCGGTCCTGATGCTGCTGTCACAGTAACCGATCTGGACGTCATCGACCATCGCAGCTCCCACAAACTCCGGGAAGTTTGGGAGGCCAGAAGTCGAGGTGAGGAAATATTTCAGGGAGTGTTTCACTGCAGGAAAAATACGTTTTTAGGAACTGAATTTTTAGATATTTTGGGCATTTTTGTGTTGTCAATTCCCGAAATTAACTGACAATCAAAGTTAAAGTTAATAATTTATATGTTGAATCACAAAGAGTTACTGAAGGAACATATCTATACAACCCACTCTTGGGTACAATAATACTACTCCATTGAGAAACCGGCGGGTGGCTGAGAGGAAGACCTGGTGTCTCCGCAGCTGTGTTAATATACACATACATGTTTATTGTAAATCTTAAATAAATATATTTATATTTTAATAAATGTATTATAATATATTTATAATAGATACGATATTATATCATATTCTGAGTATTGTTTTATATTTGTTATGGTTATTAACCATTAATATACTGAATTGTTTGAATAAAATGTCCTTATTATGTTAATCTGTTGGAATAAATGTTAAATATTTAAGTGCAAAGTAACAATGTGTGTTTGATACCCTTTTTTGGCATTGAATCATACTGAAACTGATGTTGGCCCTTATAAAAAAATCCACGAGCCGCCACTGTCTCAAACGTCATTTCACAGGGTTAGGTTTTCATTTCCTAAACTAAAGCACGAATGCCTTAAATGAGTATGGTAAATCGGCTGATAATAATAGGTTAATGCCTGTGTAATGTTTGCCTAACGGGTCATTTTGGATGCAGTGTGGCGCACTGAAAGTGAAAGTGGAACCTAACGGCGCAGCACAATGAGAACGAATCTTCTACATTCTACACTGACAATAATAAAAAAAGGAACTTTATGTGAGCTTACCTGTAGCAGCAAGGTGGCATGACAGGAGCAACAGAAACAACTTTTCCATATTGTTGTAATTACGGAAGCTTCAGCTCAAGTGCGACTCGGCCGAATGGACTGCGATGACGCGCATGCGCAGTGTTGGCGTGGCACGTCATAAGGTCATAAATAGGTGGCAATACTCAAATATCCACAATTTGTGTTTAAATAAAATTGCGTAGTAAGAAACATTTTATTATTTTATTGTGTTTCTACATACTTCTACAAGTACAAGAATTGAATGTTCACTCATGTGAATTTAGTAATAATTCACAGAATATTTGCTTTGTAAAAGTACAAAACTATAAGCATCATGCAATAAGTAGACATAAGTACCAAGGGTAAAACAACTGTAAACAACTCTACTGGAATTATTGATTTAAATATCACTTATTTCACAAATGTCGCAGCTAAAGATGAACTTCTCAACTCAACTCAACTTGATTTATAAAGCACTTTCAACACCACAAGTGGAACCAAAGTGCTGTACAGAAGGAAAAACAAACAGTAAAAACCACACAAAATAAAAACAAAGAATTAATACAAAACATATGATATAAAAACCAGCATTATCAAATGCTAAAGAAAACAAGTAGGTTTTAAGCGCACTCTGAAAGATGCCCAAGGAAGGACAGGGTTTTTTTCTTCAAGTTATAGCCCACTGCTCGAAAGCATAACTTGCTAAAATACATATTTATAAGAGAATCCACAGTTTCTAATAACCGGAATGTGCAAGTAAAACATTATTGCATGTCTCAATGAAATCTGGTGTAGAAGAAGAGCAAAGTAGCTTATCATGGAAATACTCGAGCAGGCTACAGCTCCTACTTCACTGGGCAACCTTAGTTACATTCTAGCACTGCAGGCTTATACAAATATAAAGCATTGTGCAGCCGTGCTGAGGCGGACCTACATCCTGTTCTCCTGCAGCCGCCTCAAGTGATGTGGCCACACCGCAGATACATCTCGCGATGTTTGTAGTGAGACCTCTTTGGTCATCTCAAAACCATTTAAACAGGAATTTAAAGTGTGGGGTTTTGCATACAATATGCATGATAACACCGCTTTACATCACATGATAATCGTCTCTTGACAAATAAAGCATAATAGAGCGCCGAATAGAGGCGTTTAGGGAAATCTCGCGAGATTTCGATGAGTTTACTCGAGTAAATGCCACGTCCTACCAGTAGCATCAACGTAGACTTAAGTATATGCGGTTTATCAAACGCATTGCACGCAGGACAGATAGCCATCGAGCGGGCAGCGATACCCGACACATCCCGGTAAGAATTGCTTGTTTGTTTGAATCACTGTCTGTCGCAGTTTAGTGGTGTCTGTCAGCAACACGTTAGCTAGTTGGTTAGCTAGCTAACGTTAGCTAGTGAAGCTAGCAGCCTTTTCCCTCACAACTTGTGTGATGCGCGCTCATTGTCTTCTGATGCCTGTTTACTGGGGGATTAAAGTTAACACGTTTCTAAGATAACAGCGTTATCCCGCGGAGCCCCGAGCTAACAAAAACACGAGTTAAAAACAAAAGCCGGCTCCAAATGACACTGATGAGGAGGTTTGATCAATAAACAAACTGCTCACCCCAATAATCAAAAAGCTATTGTGCTGCCTCCTACCTTTCCCTGTAGGGACCTCGAGGATTTGACATATGTGCAGAGAACGTATGATACTTGATGCATTTAAAGCCTCTTTTGTTTAGCATTCATCATAAAGGTGGATTGTGATGGAGTGAGGTAACTACACCCCAAGCCCCATCCACGTTAACAACATTAAAGTGATATAATGCCTCAATTCTTCCACTCATGTAATAGCGTAGTTAATCTGCATTATGCATGCTTTTGGAATGTTTCAGCAAATCTTACTTCACATAAGCAATATTGCGAATGCAGGACTTTTCCCACTGAGATATTCATGCTTTTTCTTAACTTTACGCACACCAACGGCCGTGTGTGCAGAACTGATGATGCAATCGGGATACCTGCCGTGTCGGCACTATAGCACTAACCGGTAGATCTGATGAGGAGAAGATGGGACACCTCGTCCTCCCTGAGGTCACATGGTACCCGCTCACTGGAACTCATTTGACGTGATGGAGCGGAACTGGAGAGGAGAGAGCGCCACGCACGCCGCTCACGTGGAAACGTTTGGAGTTTCGTCCTGACACGGGGAAAACACACGATGCACTGAATGTGGAAATAGCGTGTTGTGCGTCTACTGATATAATATCCCGATATTGAGATGGATCGCTCTGGACTTTCTAGAACGGACTCCTACTTGCCGGACCTTTTGTGTATGAGATCACAGTAACGTCTGTTCAATAACTGTAAATGCGCGTGTGTATATGGACATGACACTAGTTAGAGGCAAAGTGAAGCTTATTTTTAATTGCAATTTTATTTAGAAATCTGCCATGACAGTGAAAGGAAAGTGAAGCTATTGTTTTATATGCAATTTTTAAAGAATTCATAAAAATGATTATAGGTGTAAACAGCCATTCGGATTAATCATCAAACACAAGTTTTGATGTTGTTTTCTTCACCGTTTCTCTTTTTCTTTCTCAAAGGGGATAATATGGGCTGTTTACTTCTGCTGTCACTGACACTCCTGTTAGCCGCACATTCAACCAGCGCCCACAGCCATTCCCATGGCGACCACGACCACCATCACCATGGCCACCATCACCACGGCCACCATCACCACGGAGAAGATGACCAGGAAGATGTGAGGATGTTCCACGGCGCTAGCAAGTGGACCGCTGAGGCCAACGTCCCCAACCACGGGCACGCTCACGACCACGGGCACGCTCACGACCACGGGCACGCTCACGACCACGGGCACGCTCACGACCACGGGCACGCTCACGACCACGGACACGCTCATGAGGAGGATGTGGTTCGGGTCCACAAGGTGGAGAGTGGACACGCGCACTCCCACGGAGGGGAGAGGGTGAAGAGGGAGGCCGGAGCAGAGAAGAGGGACACAGTGGAGCTGTGGACGCAGGTGAGGTCAAAGGTTACGGTGGGTTGTGCCCAGGATGATCTATTAGACTTGGAAAGGAGATCCTCCTACTGCCGCCGCATCAGTGGTACCCTTCAGGGTCCCAGCTGCACAGTACAAGAAGGTAGATATTAAAGTGGTATCAGACTAATCTACCTATATATAAAAGTCATAAGGGAAATTGATGTTTGCAGCCATAGTTTTATATTAACAATAGAATATATTTCTCCATTCAGAGATGGTTGCTTAGGAGGTAATCAACCATCCCATTTATTCTCCTCGCTTTGCCTTTCAGGAGCAGGCTGCTACCTTTTTAAATCCTGAGTTACTCACAGATACTGTTTCCTGTCCGCAGGCCATCGGAGCGACTTTGCTCATCAGTGCGGCTCCTTTCCTCATCCTCTTCCTGATCCCGGTTCAGTCCAACAGCGACCAGCACCAGAACCTGCTGAAGGTGCTGCTCAGCTTCGCCTCAGGCGGGCTGCTGGGCGACGCCTTCCTCCACCTCATCCCGCACGCTTTGGGTGGGTAGAGTTGTTCTGTTATATTAAAAACAAACGCGTTGTTAAGGTGCCTTGATGTTGATAAGACGGCTCGTGTACATTCACGCATCTCGCTCTCTTCATGATGGCAGCGGACCTACAATCAGGAGGCAAAGCTTCCTTCCACTTTGACCCCAGACTGGAATGAGTGTCTGTACGGTGCAAAAGACGCTCTTAACGTTTCCTCCGGTGTTTGTTTGTGCACAGAGCCTCACTCTCACCACGGAGAAGAAGACCACTCGCACGCAACTGAGGTGTCACATGACCACGGCCACTCCCACGGTACGCAGTAACGACGGCTTTTCTTCCCCATCGACAACCAAAGCACCCACGGCCACCTGCTAACGATGTCGTCCTCTGCCTGCACAGGAGCGGCCCACGGTCACATGATGTCCGTGGGCCTGTGGGTGCTCGGTGGCATCATCGCCTTCCTGGTGGTGGAGAAGTTTGTGCGAGCCCTGAAGGGAGGCCAGGGCCACTCGCACGGCCACTCGCACGGTACGGACGGGATGTCCTCAGGTGTCCGGGGGGGGGGGGGGGGGGGAAGGTGTTCTCCCTGTGGGGAAGACGGTCACGTGTGAACTGTTTATATTCTTAGATGCCCCCAAGGAGAAGGACAGCGATGGCGAGGAAGAGAAGGAGAAGAAGAAGAAGACGAAAGAGGGCAAAGCCAGCAAAGACGCGGCGGTGGCGAAGAAAGAGGAGCCCAAGAGCACAGGTGACCAACGCAGTGACCGTATTTACAGTCTGCTCGTCGCTTACTGACATGAAAGGTGGTTTCGGCCTTTGACATCGTGGGAATTCATATTTATGTTCAGACATCAAGGTGTCGGGTTACCTCAACCTGGCGGCCGACTTCACGCACAACTTCACCGACGGCCTGGCCATCGGCGCCTCCTTCCTGGTCGGCCCGACGGTGGGCGCCGTCACCACCGTCACCATCCTGCTGCACGAGGTGCCGCACGAGATCGGAGACTTCGCCATCCTCGTCCAGTCGGGCTGCACCAAGAAAAAGGTGGGCGGGGCTCTCTGAGCGTGTACGTATGATGAGAAGAAGAAGAAGAACGCATCCCTCTGCGTGACTGACGTCCCTCTCCCCACCAGGCCATGTGTCTCCAGCTGCTGACGGCCCTGGGGGCGCTGGCCGGCACGGCGTGCTCCCTGCTGGCGGAGGGCGTGGGCGCCGCGGCCACCGCCTGGATCCTGCCCTTCACGGCCGGCGGCTTCGTCTACATCGCCACGGTGACGGTGCTCCCGGAGCTGCTGGCGGGCCGCTCCAGCTTCGGCCAGTCCCTGATGGAGGTCCTGGCGCTGCTGCTGGGGGTCGGCATGATGGTGCTGATCGCCGAGTACGAGTGAGGCGGAGAAAAGGGAGGGAAAGAAATGCTGATGTTTTTTTTTTGTTGTTGTCAAATGGATCATAATTTGCCTGGGGTGTGTTTTTTATTTGTTATTTTTAATTCATTCTGGAAGGGACGGGCTTTCGTTGTCTTTATGGCGTCACACCCCTGATTTTTGTATCGACGGTTCTTTTTCCGGCTACTTGAACTGGAAAGAAACAAACCTGACAGGGACGTTTTTGAGGAACTGCTGCTTGGCCGAAGGTGTCCTTAGAGACGGGGGGGGGGGGGGGGGGGGGTCCAACCATTCAATCCCGGCTTCACCACACGGATCATTCAGCCACATTTTCACTGCGAACTGACGCCTGGTTTCCTCCGGGCTTAAATACGTTCGTCTTGCAGCTTGTTACGCATGAGCTGGGTCACTTCTACCTGATATTGATTGTTAATATCTTTTACATTCCACAAGGTCAGTGTTGTGGCTTCAGCAGATACGTGTGATGATAATCCCCAATAAAGTGTCATCATTATCACTGATTGATTCTCAGCCTGTTCTCTCATTAATGACACACACACTTTATCAATTATTGCTTTGGGAGTAATAACTTTTTTTTAAAAATATGTCTAACTGATTAAACTCGAGCTGTTTCCAGATTTTACCAGAGGAGGGCGCAAGACGTCTCGCCTCCTGAGAAAGACAGAGGTATAATTAAAATAAACTCATTCCAGAGGCGCTCCACTGAGATGAAGGATTGGCTCTGTACATTCTGTGTCAAAGCAATCTGCCTGTGACCAAATGCAATAACCTTTTGTTATCGTGTCATAAGTCCCACCCCAACAATAACCATGTGACGCCTGAGGCCCGCGTTGCTTTTAGTGCAGTCGTTCATTTGCAATGAAGGGAATCCCGTGCTGTGTCTTAAACGAATGCAGAAACGGTTGAAATGAGGAACTAACCGCAAGGAACGAACCCTTCATATCGGCTAAAACTCGCAAAATATTCACTCGGAACATTTAGCAGAAAGTTGCTAACAGCTCAATGTGTTTGATGAAGAAATGAGATCAGCCTTCACCGTCTCGAGGTAACCTAGCAACCCGGCCTCGCCATATAAACCGAATATGCCTGCACACTAGATGTTATATCACGTCGTGCCAACTCCTATATATCGGCCGCTGAAGTGAAGTTCGCGAGTGGGGCGTGATGCTCGTGATGCTCGTGGTGGAAACCGATCCCAGGTGACCATCATCTGCCAACAATGAGCTTCCTCCCTGCATACGCATCACGGCGGTGTTCTTTGGAACAGGGGGTGTGGAGCCGGGTGTGACAGGTGGGTTTGGCCTACAAACGAGAGAAAATGAAAGGTCACAAGGTTTAATCCATTTTAATTAGAGGGGAAAGTTTCATAAAACGAGCTGAGGAAAATTAGGGTTTAAAGTCCAAAATCATTTCCTCCTTCTTGGGAAGCCTTTATCATCATTAACAATTAGTGTGTTAAACTCACTGATATGTGATAACAACCAATCTAGTGTTGGATCTTTACATATTTAACAAACCTGAGAGCGAGAAACCGCCCTTTGATTAGACGTTTCCCAGGATGCACTGCGTCTTAGATTCGGTGATTTCACCTTTTCCACATCGTCTCTCGGCCTCGTAGGAGATGAGACCTGTGTGGAATCGAGCGCTGCCGATGCATGCTGGGTAAATTTGTCTCCCACTTGATTCTGATACTTTCTGTAATAATTTTTAAAAAAAGAACGATGAACATTTTTCTATTGATTGTAAGGATTTTATTAATTAGATGATATATTCATGCTAATGTGGTGCTTAGCACTGTCGACTTGATTAATGACTGATGATTTTTGACTGATTTTTGATTGAATGTTGTTGTTGTTGTTGGCTGTCCAAAGAAGGTCCCTCAGAGAACGTCTCATTTCGTGAGCTGAAACTCTGTGTGCCCTTCGATGACACATGGCCCCTCCCCCTGGCCCCTCCCCCTGGCCCCTCCCCCTGGCCTCTTTCTCTGGCCCCTCCTGTGAGCCCATAGCCAGCTGGCACGTACGATTGGCATGCCGAGGAGGGTCATTAACTGTAATCTTTAATTTAGGTCATTTCCTTATTCTCAAATCTACAAAAGACAAGGAGGGGAATGAGCAGAATGTTCACTTGGTGCCATTTTTATTTAATTGGCCTTCATGTTACCGTGTAATTACCTGCGTTCCTAAAAGCAGTTTCATGATTATGCAAAAAGAGATTAAGTGGAATGTTTGACAGCTGACTTTAACTAAAGAAATGCAAGACTCTGAATACACCCGTCAGAAAGACATTGAACTTTTATAGCATAAAAGACATGAAAGATTATGGATGAATTACTTCACTCGCTTTTGAACTTACTAACTGAAAAATACCGATGCTTTGTTTATACGTTTGTCAGTTCCTCTTCAATCTGCCCTTTATGACAGAGCATGTGCCATTTATTTAGTCAATAAAGTAAGAAAACAACCTCCTTAGGTCTTTTTCTAACCGTGATGTCACAGAAAGATGACCGGGGAGACTTCGTCTTCGGTTTGACCGTCGTCCTCCTCGCGAGGCTTCATGAAAACACTCAACTGTCAATCAACAACAACGTCAGCTTCTCACGCAGAGACTGTTGACTATAGAACTGTCCTCGAACGTGGCCAGACAGACTGTCTCTATACGGTCTCACACACTGTCCCACGGACTGTCTCACATACTGTCCCACGGACTGTCTCACTGTCTCACACAGTGTCTCGCACACTGTCTCACATACTGTCCCACACACTGTCTCACTGTCTCACACAGTGTCTCACACACTGTCTCACTGTCTCACACAGTGTCCCACGGACTGTCTCACATACTGTCCCACGGACTGTCTCACTGTCTCACACACTGTCTCACACAGTGTCTCACACACTGTCTCACACAGTGTCCCACGGACTGTCTCACATACTGTCCCACGGACTGTCTCACTGTCTCACACAGTGTCTCACACACTGTCTCACACACTGTCTCACATACTGTCCCACACACTGTCTCACTGTCTCACACAGTGTCTCACACACTGTCTCACTGTCTCACACAGTGTCCCACGGACTGTCTCACATACTGTCCCACGGACTGTCTCACTGTCTCACACACTGTCTCACACAGTGTCTCACACACTGTCTCACATACTGTCCCACGGACTGTGTCACTGTCTCACACACTGTCTCACATACTGTCCCACGGACTGTGTCACTGTCTCACACAGTGTCCCACGGACTGTCTCACTGTCTCACACACTGTCTCACACACTGTCTCACATACTGTCCCACGGACTGTCTCACTGTCTCACACACTGTCTCACACACTGTCTCACATACTGTCCCACGGACTGTCTCACTGTCTCACACAGTGTCCCACGGACTGTCTCACACACTGTCCCACGGACTGTGTCACTGTCTTGCGATGCAGAGAAGATCTGGAAAGCTGCTGCATGTCGTGCTCTTCGTAAAGTTCTGTTTTATCTGTCAGGAATCGTTCATTGCATCATATGTCATGACATATGATGAATTTGACTTGGCGACAACGTAGTGCAGGAATGAGATAAAAAGTATAATAATATATAATGCTATGGGTTTAGTAAGTTAAGACATAAAGTGTAAAATAAAATTAAATTAAAAAATGAAAATAAAGATAAAGTGCACCAGCTAAACAGAAAGTGACAAAGTGAAAGTGACAAAGTGAATGTACATGAGGGTGAGAGTCAGTCAGGGGGGGCCCGGCTCTGTGGATGAGCCCGACTGCCGAAGGGTGGAAACTGTTGGTGTGGATGGAGGTCTTAGTCCTGATGGACCTCAGCCTCCTGCCGGATGGGAGGGGCACCAACAGGTCATGTCCAGGGTGGGAGGGGTCGGCTACAATCTTTCTGGCTGCTTCAAGGTCCTGGAAGCGAACAAGTCCTGGAGAGACGGCGGATTGCAGCCAATCACCCTCTCACTAATAAACTTCTGTTCCACGTTTCACTGCTTCAATTGATCCAATGTGTGATTATGAGTAATCGATTTATACTGACCCATCCAGTTACGAATATTTACACTTTTGTCACCCTTGCAGGATATATACAGTATAATATATACATCAAAGTATTATCTGTACTGAATAGTTCCGTTCTGGATGAAATCCACGCTCTTTACGCAGCAGCTTCGGGCAAATCCAACGTTGCGACGCCATTGTCCTCTATTGGCAAGCCGCCACTGCTCAGACGGTTCAATACATTCACATACTTTCTAAATAAAATAATCCAGGCCACATTGATTAAATTGCCCTGGTCACATGTACTCTCCCTTTTACCTGAACAACAAAACAGACCGTGGTCCGGTTCATTTTCAGATGGTTTGGTGGGGGTTTTGGTTTTGAAAGCCACCTGGTGTAAAGGACCTCTGATGCAGCCCATTAAGCATTTATTCATTAATATGCGACACGCGGTCAAGCGGTCAAGGTTAGAAATGTGCAATGTGTCACCAGTTCAATGAGGTTCAAGTTCAGGTTCTTTTCTTTAATTTCTTTCTTCTTGAAACACCACCACCGAGTAAGTTGTCCATAGGACGGGCTGCTCTGGGTGCTTTAGTCCTGAAGGGAAGGCCGCTTGGCACAGAGTGGGTTTTTGGTGTATTTAGCGGGTTTGGCGTGTGATCAGCAGGTCGACACCCCTCACAAAGTGCAGCTCCACCGGGGAGCCTTCTGGCGTCTTTTGATGAAGGCTGGCGACTAACCAAGACCAAGCTTGATCGATGTAACACCAATTAGTGAAAGCAAAGCAAAGACACCTCTTTGTAAAACAAAACCACCGGCGAGTTATCGTAAAAAAAAAAGCAACTTTAGGAAACAAGACCATTTGAGAAATGAACCCTTTTGACCACAAAGTGTCAGAAAGCTTAATGAAGCTTAATGGATTTGACCATTGGAGAAGTATGTTAAATCTTTAATTCATCTGAAGCGTAAAACAGCCACACATGTAAGGCTCCATTAGAAGGTGTGTTTCCTGATCAAGTAATTGTTGCACAAGTTGCGTTTATATTTTTATTTTTTAAATCGAAAAAATAAATTTATCAACCGTGTGTTTGAAACAATGTAAAACTGCAAACGTTTAGAGTGCACTTTAGTTCCGTTTTTTAGGAAACGGGTCCATTCGGTGTACTAAATATCATCAATACAATTATTTTAGACACAAGAATCACACATGGGTCAAAATATGTCATTTAAATGTTATTTAACGGTTTACTTTGCGAAAGGTAAGTTCATCATCGAGATCACATTGCCCTAAATGCGGTTGTTTTCTGATATAAGTGCAGGCCTGCAAAACTAAATGCACCACAATGGGGAAAATCGTGGTGTGGAAAAAAGTGGCACGTCGAGTTTATAAACCTGAGCTCAACACAAAACAGACGATATCTTCACATCTATGGGGCATTTGGTCGGACGCTTCCTTGTATCACGCAGCTGTGTTTAATAGAACAACAACAGACTACCAGGGAAAAAAAAACAAGCTCCCTGCAATTAGTCGTGACTCAAGATAAGATTTGAGATAATTGTTGGATTCTTTCAGCGCGCGTCAAAGTGATTCACTGCCACATGTCACTGCGAACGACAAACAACGATGAAGACCATCGCGCGTTCTCCTAAAAACATTAAAAAATAGGAATTTCTCTTTCTTCTCATCCTTTTTCCAAATCAAACTTGTTCATCTTATTGCTGGTGGTTTTTTTACTGCTTTTCTTTTACAAATGAACGTGCCAAAAGACGCCAACGATGACGACAATTACAATTAGCTGGAACTCATTCCTTCCTGAGTACTAGACTCTCGATGACACACTTGGTTTCGGGCGTGACCTTGGCAGAGCCCCCGAATTCGGTCTCCCAGCCTCCCCCCCCCCCGTTATCGCCATTAAGGTATTACGTTGCCATGGCAACGAGCAAGCAGCAGCCTTTATGGTTGATTTGAACCAGGGTGGTTTGGGCCGTTCGTTGCAGGACAAACAAAGTGAACAAAGACCTGACGGAGGGATTTGACTTCAGTCATGTGGAACAGCAGCAATTAAAGGGAGAGCAGAATTCCCCCCCCCCTCCGGATTCCCATCGCCCTACTTTGAGGAGGAAGTTAAAATTACCAAAGAAATCCGCTCGCAGGCCTTTGCGTAACACGGTGGCTTCGCTATTTTGTTATTTTGTGGTGATAGAAAAACTATCAAGTGTTTGTTCATCTTCCTCCAGGTTCAGCAGTGTCCTGGTTTATAAAAGCAAAACATTTTTATAATGTAAATTATAAAGTGATACTCAATTTCTTTGGGATAAGAAACAGATCAATAAAAAAAACGGTTCACGTTCCTGCTTTGGGTTTTAAGCTCCTACAACTTGGCTCATAAAGTGTTATTTTCTGGCAAAAATGTAGTGTATTGTGAATGTTTATCAAGAAGTTGAAAGTAAAAAAACAAAATGGGAAGTCAATCCGTATTTCTGGGATTGGTGCTTTGCCTTCGTAGTTCTGACACTGGAATCGACAAGTGCAGACAAGCCCTCCACGTTCACATTGCGCAACCCTCTGATGACTTCCCCAGAAGGTGAAGCAACCCACAACGTTCAAAGTGAACTTTCCTTCATGAATGGCTTCTGTACAGTATATTTAATATAAATACATCCCATACAATGTCTATAGATAATAAACAATATTTTCTAAAATGTCCATTCTGCATAAGGAGTGCTTTGAATAATTAAAGTAAACTTCAACTGAACTTAGACTCCATTGTGCTTTTACATTTTTCACAGCCCCGCCTTTTATGTTCAGTATATAAAGCGCACACCCGCCCTTGCTCTACAGGAATTGTTCCAGTGGAAGGAAAGATGGAGAAAGAAAGACAGACGCCCAGTGACATGTAAGTACAAACATTTCACTTAGATTTCATATGTCATCTTTATTTGTGTTTCGATAATACGTTTGAAATACATTTTCAGTTATTAATTAATAAGTATATTTAATTCAGAAATGAAGCTCGTATTTCCTGTAGTTGCAGTTAGTTATCCTTTCATGTTGAATAAACACCGTGAGCTCATTTAAGACCACTAAATTGTAATAGCCTGCCCAAGGACTACAGGTAATATTGACACAGTTTGACATTGATCATTTAAGTGTTAATTCATAGGCAGTGTCCTTGGTAAACAAATACAAATAATATTCAGAAAGTGTGAAAATAATGTTGTTCACCAGTTTTTCCTCATTCATCCAGCAGTATTTACACACACAGTGTGTGATTTAGTTATTTTTTTCCAACTTCTTCAAAGAACTATTTTGCCTAATTAGAACTGTGTTGTACCCTATTTCATGATTTATGTGTCCTTACTACTTCCGTGTGTTTTAAACATTTGTTCTTTATTTAAATTTTCATCAAATCGATGTATCCACCCATCCACTCATCCATGGTGTCTTTTTTTCAGGCGTCTGTGGGACACGGCCCGAGAGGTCCCCGACATTGAAGATCAACAGACGCCATGGAAGATGATCAAACTAGTGAAGATCATCTCTCTGTGTGTCGTGGCCGTGTTAGTGTTTGGATTGGCCCTGTGCAGCAAGGTCCGCTTACATTCTTTATTCATTGTGTTTCATATACACGAATTTGCATTTGTTGAGAATATTACAGATCAAGGTGACTGTGAGAATACAGACTTATTTAAGGATCACACTGAACAACTACAAACAAAACAACCATTGCACTCTTTGTTTCAGGTCTCCTTCCTCCTTCTGGTCACCTTGTCCAACGAAGGCACAAAGACCCTCCCGAGTCAGATGAGACCCGTCGCTCTGCTTCTGATCGGCTGCGTCCTCATAAGTTCCAGCGTCTTAGTATTCATCAAAAGCATGTGGAAGGCGTGCTACAAAACATCCAAACTGCCCAGAAAGTCGACCATTGCCCTGGTAAGACAAGACTCCACATGACCATAGGGTGGTGAAGCGTTGCTTATCATGAACACAAGGGTGGTGAAGCGTTCCTTGTTTTTTTTTCAGGAGGGTTGTGAAGCGTCTTTCATTTTCATCACAAGGGTTGTGAAGCAGCCCTTATTTTCATTAATTGGGCGGGGAAGCGTTACTTGTTTTTATCAGGAGGGTTGTGAAGCAACCCTTATTTTCATTAGTTGGGCGGGTGGAGCTTTTCCTTTTCTTATCACGAGATTTGAAAATAAAAAAAATTCCTCCGCCGGAGAAAGTGTACAGTGTTTTAGGGGCATTTCTGGCGCACCAAGATGTGTGGTGTGCTGGGAGCCACAAGGTTACTGGTTTGATTCCCGGTTGAAGTGTCCTTGATCAAGACACCTAACCCTTAATTGCTCCCCAGGCCAAAAATGCAATGCATGGTTTATAATGCAATGAAAGTTGCTTTGAAAGCGTCACCTAGATTACATGTAATGTACGGGGGGCAATCGGTTGTTCCTTCCTGTCTGTTGCTGACTGTCTTTTACTATGTGGTTGATTTTCATCATCTGCTTCTTCTTCAGGTTCTGTTCATTGAGTTCCTGGTGGCTATGGGGGCAGCGATTCTCACCATCGTTGCAATGCCCCACCTGGACATTGTGACCAACGTGACGATACTGAACGGCGTAGCCGTGCTCTCCACGCTCCTACAGGTGATCACGCAGTGCACCGCCAAGGAGAGGAACCGCTTCATGGTGCCCTCCATCACCGCCTTCCTCCTCATATTGCTCGGCTACGTCCTCTTCCTCGTCCTGTATATCACGAAGGATCCCACTAATACCCGGAGGATCATCTGGGCGGGTCTGGCTGTCGGCGGGTCCATCTTGATGTCCTTCAACTGGTGGGAGAACTACTTCAAGCTCATCAGCAAGAACCGCCAGAACAATAAGAAATCCCAGAAGGACATCGAGGACCCCAAGATCAACAAGCGCCACTCCTCCAACTTCCTTGGAGCCTTGTGTGCAGACGTGACAGCGTGCCAGAACGTTCTGTACATGCTCTCCAGCGTGCTCAGGATCGCGGTGACCGCCGGCGTGCTCGGAGCCTACGTCCCTCTGGACAAAATGGACTGGACCATCGTCACCTCCATCCCGAGCCGTGAGACAAGAATCATAGCCATCATCATCGGGGTCCAGCTGATCTCCTCCGTGCTCTGCCACTGGTTTTCTTTGGTGGCCTGCAAGATGCACGCCCTGCGGCGGTGCTTTATCCTGCCTTTGTACCTGGCGTCTCTGGCCGTCATGGTCCTCTTCATCGTCCCCGTTATCGTTTTCCATCAAAACTACAGAAACGCTCAGAGCGGGATTCAAAGCTCCGACTTCAGAGGCTACTGCAACGACGTCATCAATGCGAGAAACCAAAGTCTGAGCGGCGACGTGTTCCGAGATCTGGTTCAGGATGTGACTCGCACTCTGTGCTTCCTGGACTTGTCCAGGGTGTATGACATCGGCCTGCTGACAGGTAATATTCTACAGCTGCATTTCAACACAAATAATGAACAAATATAAGGTATTGTAGAGCCATGATGTATTCAACTAAAAGAATTACCAGTTAAAGTCCCACGGCTGCAGAGATTTGGGTACTTACAGTATCCAAAGGTGTCATTTTCATCAAGTGTGTTTATTAATCTCCCTCCAGGTTCAGCAGTGTGCTGGTGGCTTGGTCTCGTGTTGGCCACCCTTCATCTGTGGTACCTCAACGTGGCTCGTATCCAGAGAACCCAAGACTTGTTCATCAGGAGGCTGTTTGAGGGGGCCTTTATCGAGCAGTCCCTACTCCTCAACACACGATTCGACATTCTGTCAAAAGAGAGGAGAAAGAAGTACGTTTTTGGAATTGGGGTATAATTTTAGGTTGGGTAGTGTTGTATTGTTTCTCCTCCAGACAAAACTAGTTTTCTCACATATGCAAATCTTGTCATGTTCAGGAAAGGGGGGTTTGATACTGCGAGGATTTATCTCTGCGCAACCATGTGGCACGAAACGCACAATGAGATGATGAACATTATTATCTCCATATTCAGGTGAGTTTTGTTCTTTCCAATCCTTTAAATCTTAACCTAAGACAGTGGTATTCTTAACCACCACATTACTTTTGTTTCTTTTAACACTGCAGGCTGGACAAGTACCGACCAAAGACAGTACAATTATACGACGATTTCACCTTTGAAGCCCATATTTACTTTGACGACGCATTCCAACATGTTGAAGGGAGTCAGGGGGATCACCTCAACAAATATGCACAGGATCTCGTTAATGTCCTCACGGAGGTTTATGGGTAAGAAACAATTTTAAGAGATGGCCTACTGTTACTGTGCATTAGAGCATTATGTAGAATTGTCAGAAAAGTTGTCATTAAATGTAGTTTTCTTATTCTGCATGATCAGCATCTTCGTAAACATCGATGGAAAGTTCTTCAACAAAAAGCAGGAGATCCCTGATCTGAAGATTATGAAGACGCCGTACGGGGGTCGTCTGGTGATCAAAATGCCTCAAGGCAATGAAATCTTTGTTCACTTCAAAGACAAAAAACTCTTCCGCCACAAGAAGAGATGGTCTCAGGTGGGGAAACGATCTCTTTACGTTTACAAGTTCCATTACTGCCCACGTTGGGTCACACTTTGTGATAAAAAAAAAAAATTTCTTCATTTTCTAGGTCATGTACCTCTACTATCTTCTGGGCTATAAAATCATGAGCAAACACTACGCAGGCTGGGAGAAAAGACAAGACGAGGCTGAGCTGAAAGAGGCGGTTAATGTAAGATGTGGTCTAATATTTTTGGCAATTTTTTTTTTTTTCCACTCGAAAAGGCACCCAGATCATTTTGAAATAAATCCTAAATGTGCATTAAAAACTGTACTTGTACCCTCAGAAGGAGAAAAGAAACACCTACATCCTGGCTTTAGATGGCGACACAGACTTCCAACCGGCTGCTGTGATGCTGCTCATCGACCGTTTGAAACAGTACCCAAAAGTCGGTGCAGCTTGTGGCAGGATTCACCCAACCGGAACAGGTATGCAACTGTACCTCTAAAATAAACTAGACAAAAAACAATAAAACAAACCAAAAAAACAACCAAATCCAACATTAAAAGACTGTCCAATCATAAGGAGAAATGTTTCTTAGATGCACCACTGAAGCTGAAACGGTTGTGAACTATTGAGGTCTACAATACGCCCCTTTTTCCTCCAGGTCCCATAGTGTGGTTCCAGAAGTTTGAATACGCCGTCAGTCATTGGTTGCAGAAGACGGCGGAGCACGTGATCGGCTGCGTGCTCTGCAGCCCCGGTTGCTTCAGTCTGTTCAGAGCAGAAGCGCTGATGGACGACAACGTGATGAAGACATACTCCACCGTGTCCTCGGAGGCGCACCACTACATCCAGTACGACCAAGGTGAGGATGTTGTTGGACGGGATTTCCCAGAACTCACTCGGCCAATCGGTCCCCTCCTCTCACACATGAATGCGTTATCTGTGCACTTTCAGGTGAGGACCGCTGGCTGTGCACCCTGCTGCTAAAGCAAGGATGGAGGGTGGAGTACAACGCGGCATCTGATGCTTACACCAATGCACCTGAGGATTTCAAAGAACTCTACAACCAGGTGAGCGCTGCAGCTGATCAAAAGCAACATTGATCTAGTCGGTTATTATCATGCTGATAATAGTTTTTCTTCTCAGCGTCGCCGATGGGGGCCGTCGACAATGGCCAACGTGATAGATCTGATTGGCGACACCAGCGCCGTTTCCAAGAAGAACTCCTCCATGTCCAAACCGTTCATGTTCTACCAGCTCTTCGCCATCGCCTCATCCATTCTGGCCCCGGCCACAATCTGCCTAATGATCGCTGGTTGGTGTTTTTTGTTTGTCGGCACAGTTTTCTTTATAATCAACTCGATTTTCATCAATGTTTCCTATTTGGTGCAAATAAATGTGAAAAATAAATAGCTGTATCTTCCTCCTTTTGCGGTGTTCAGGTAGTTTGACCTTTGTCCTTTCAATAAATGGTGAATCTGCCCTGGTCCTGGCTGTTATACCTCCCATCATCTTCCTGATTCTCTGCTTCAAACTCAAATCAGACACTCAGATAGCTGTTGCTGGGATCATGAGTATCCTATACGCATTCCTCATGATGGTGGTGGCGATAACTATTATCGGTAAGTTGAATTCAGGGTATTCAGAGGTATAACTTTTGTGATACAACTGCAGTGAGTTTATTTGACTTTTTTGTAGAAGGTCAGCTTCAGGCTGGTTTAACACAACACACCCTTGTCTTTCTTCAGGCTCTATGGTGAAAGAAAAAACCATCCTGACACCCAGCAGCATTTTTGTCGTCACCATGGCCTCAATTTACGTAATCACTGCCATAATGCATCCCCAAG
This sequence comes from Pungitius pungitius, assembly GCF_949316345.1. Lineage (NCBI taxonomy): Eukaryota > Metazoa > Chordata > Actinopteri > Perciformes > Gasterosteidae > Pungitius > Pungitius pungitius. The sequence continues at coordinate 17,035,187 of NC_084916.1, forward strand.
AAGCACATTTGGTGTTCCACGCCTTTCTCTACATCATCAGCATCCCTAGCGCTTACCTTCTGCTCACCATCTACTCCATGGTCAACATGAACAATGTGTCCTGGGGCACACGGGAGACAAAACCTACTGCGGGTCCTGCAACAGAAGATCCGGTAACCAAGCAGACAAACACCCAGAAAGGTATATACGGAATAAATATGAAAACCGTTCATCGGCCGATCACTCACAGTGTTGTGTTCATTATGGATTTTAGCTGACTGAACTCAAGTTCATTTTCACTCTTGCAGCAATGAGCATCGTACAACGGCTCTCCTTGTGGTGCAAATGTTGTAAAAAATCAAACCAGAGACTTGGAATAATGCAGCCACCTGTCAGCCAGGAGAATCTGATCCCAGAGGCCCAACAGCCTGAACCGCAGCCGCAAAACACACATGTGTCTGACGAAAGGATCCCAGAGGTTCAGAGGTAAGTCCTGAACCTGGAACTTTGATAGAGATCTAAACTGCCGGTGTCAAAAAGTGTGAGATGACACAAATTCCTTTCATGATTCTCTAGTGGCGAAGCACCGATGGCTGTCTTTGACTCCCCAGCCCAATGTAAGTTAAAACAAGTTCACAATAACCATTCTATCTGAGTTTCTATGTATTGTTTCGCTGAAAGGTTCAAGCCATGTTCAAAATGTGATGCCGCCTTGTTCTTCTGTCCAGGTTTTGTCACACAACTACAAAATACAACCATTCATCTGAATGAGGATTCCCTCGACAAGGTGTGTACCCAATTTTTATCAGGTCAGCTGTGCCTGACTCACATCGTCACAATGGTGCTCACCTCATTCTCTATAAAACGGAACTTAAGTTATTTTTAAGCGCTGCGTCCAAATACGCACAAATACAAGAACAATTGATTATTTTCTGTGCAGGAGGAGGAGCAGTTCTTTATAGAGCTTTGCGAGAAGTACCTGAAACCTCTGGAGGACAACAAAGAGACCAAACAAAAGATTACCCATGACCTGCGAGACCTGAGGAACAAGGTATGTTCACAGAGCTGAACCACGGAAAACAAATGTAACAGGTAACCGACGCGCAATTCCTGTTAAACAAATCTTTTTCTTTCACACACAGGTGAACTTTGGCTTCTTCATGGTGAATGCCTTGTGGCTGGTGGCTACCTTTACCTTCCAGCTCTTGCAGGCCTCTTTCGCCATCAGGATCCCTTTGGTCGACCTCCAGCTCCAGCAAACCGGACAAACCATCACAATTGACCCCATCGCCTTCATGTTCATTCTGGGTTTTGCGATATCGGTGATAATTCAGTTCCTGACGATGTTCTACAGCAGGTAACCACTTGGACCGAATTATGTTGTTTTTCTACAAAAAGGTTTTAAATCAAATGATTTTCTCATGAAGGCCAGTCAATCTCATTTGTGTTTGTTCTGTCTTCATCCAGAATCTACACCCTGATCCATTATGTGGCCTTTTTGGACACCGAGCCCAAACAGCGGAAACCAAAATACAAAAAGGGCAAAAAGGTATTTCCAACCACTGCTTTACTTCAACTACTGTTGCCTCTTCTACTCTGAGAGTGATGCTATTATTCATTACTTAGTATTTTCTATTGAGTTTATAATGTACTAGATGGCACTCATTTGCTTTCTTAGCAATTGTTGCCATTCTTAAGATAGATATTAATCACAACAAACAACAATAGCAGGTGCATCACTAAGCGTGCAAGTAAAAGAACATGTAATTGCTCTACAATTACTTTTTCTTAATTAAGGAGCCAGAAACCACACCCTCTGGCTAACTATGCTGAACGTCCTGAATTAGAACAATAAGCTGAGTCACCTGCCAGAAGGTCACTAGGTGTGGTGCCTTTTAATGGAGTTAATGTTCCTTTCATTTCCACCCAGCTGAAATCAATTGAGGACAACTCTGATTCCATCGCCGAAACCATCACTGACACCGTCACCGACACCGACACCGTCACCGACATCGACATCAACTCTGACACCATATCCGACGGCGGCTCTGAGCTGGACTCGTTTGAGAGTGATGATGATGAGTTCTATGACGATGTGGCACTTTAAACCACAGACTACACTTCATGTGAGATTCTACAGATGTATTTTACTGTACATATAATTAATTTATTTTTGTTTGTGACAAAATATTCATGAAGGAGCTTAGATATCATGATATGATACACTGCACATCTTGGTTTGCTGCTTATGTGTTGAAAAAAAACTAATGTGAAGTGCAATGAAGGAAGTTTAGACACAACTACAGACGTTTTTATTTTCCTTAATGAGCCTGAGAGACGCACTGTAAAAAGAAAGAGATTATCTGATCGAGCTATTTGACGTTTAGAGCATGATGTTGTGAACTGTGTGATTATTACTATATGTTGTTCTGCTGTTGAGTTCTTTATATATATAAATATATAAATATATATATATATATTCACACAATGACGGTATTTCTGTGTTTGAAACCCATAAATGTAGACTTTTTGGGAGCAATGTCATTGTAATGTAATTTCACCATTGCGATTTGACAGGTAAAAATAAGATGCAGGGTCGTTTTATTTATCAGAGGATGCACATTAGACACTGAAAAGAATGCTATCTTTGAATTTACTTTTGAATGTAAAATCAAGAATTATCTTTGATTTAAACTTCTGTATTTAAACCTTTTAATGCAATGATGTCGAGCAGATGTTTTTCTGCTTTGGATTGTTCTTGTTTCTCAATAAAGCACACCATGATAAATTTGTATCTATTATTTCAGTCAACATGGTAAAAGTAAAAATCGGAACACCCAGAACATAATTCATCACATTTTCTTTTTTAACATTAACCTTGAATAAAAACAATTTATAAGCAGTTATATAAAGAATAAAACATCACATCTGTTGTCTTTGGGCAGCTTCACACTTTAGACTGATTGTAAGAGCCCGAAGTGTATATTGTATAATGTTTTATGACATAGAAGAAATTAAAGCCTCTTAAACTTGTTTCTGTCAAACCTTAAAGACAAGACCTGTAATGGCTGTAACATAAAATGTTTCCCTGACCTACTGCTTGTCACCACGCCTCAAAAGAATCATGCAATCATAATTAAAGGGACACAAAAGATAAGAAATTAAAATTCCTCACACACCCAAGTGCACCTATGCAAGTATGTGTGGCGCGGTACACAAAATGGGAGGTCAAAAACAAAAGGAAGGCTGTGCCGCCCAACAACCTTTCTGACTTTACACAACAAGTACTTTACACAAAGGTTACTTCTCATAGACGAGAGTCCCCCTTGTATCGGGTCATAAGCAGACGCAGACCTCACAGGCTTGGAAGGGAAGCCGGGGGGTTTGGGCCTTAAACCTGCATCCTCTCTATCAGGGGCCTCCTCTGTCTGCAAAGAAAACCCCATTCTGATTGTATAAAAGTCTCTCTGCTTCTGGCTTGATGTAAACGGGATTGAAATGGTGTGCAGACAAAGTTAGCCACTAACTGGTGACAAACATGTCCCTCAGCGGACCACAGGGTCACAGGGAGTCACGCGTCCTCAGAGATGACTCTAAACCCCCTTCATGAGGTGACAGTGTCCCTGTTGGGTTTGCACCTTGCTGCACTGGCTCCGCGGGACAAAGCAAAAACCATTAACGCCGGTTTAAGGGGATTAGTGCTTTGATGTCGTGCAGGATTCCGTCTCCAATGTTTGCAGAGGAGACGTCGGGTGGAGCGTTGGGAATCCAGAGCTCTGTCGATAGTGTGACCAACATTTCTTTTACTGATGCATGTTAAAAGCAAGAGACAGACAGCTGCTGCGGGGTACTTACAGGACTTGAAAGCACTTTATGTAACAGCTTTGTGACAGCACACCCTGTCAGGCTCTTTGAACAATAAGACAAACGTACAGAGGTGAGGCTGGTGTGGAATAGAATCTGAATACCGAATAACGTACATCTGCCCAACCTAAAGAAAATCAGACAATAGATTCATCATAATCTTCCCACTGAACAGGCAGTTGGAAGTCTTTAAGTGCTGTGTTTCATTTTAAATGGTTTTTTTTTTTTTACAGCGTCACAGCTTAAGGTTTGAAATTACAGTTGTTTATTGGTGATTACTTACTAGTAAAATATACAATGTCCACTGTAGTCATGAGGAATATGCTCATGGGACTTATTTGTGCCGTAGTTTGACCTCGTTATGTCATCTACATTAAACCAACGGGGGCCGATTCAGAAGAGGTCTCATTTTCCAGCAGGTATACAAGGTCACGGAATGTACAGTACAAATGTGGACACAAACACACAAAGGACAATTTACCAACACGATGGCGATAACACACACACACAAACATGCATCGTCGTGGCTTCAACGCACACTGTTGTGGTCCCCTGTGGACCTCTTCTCCTTGAGTCAGACCTGCTTCCTCCTCCTCCCTCCTTCATCGGGGAGGAGTTGGTTCACCGGTGCCCTCTGGTGGTGCATCACGGATGTGAACCTGAATGTTTAATTAATTGAATAAATTAATAATTAGTTTTATTGGTTTTAAATGTCGACCCACCGCAGAGAGAGAGAGAGAGAGAGATTTGTAAAGATTTAGCAGAGGAGGCTTCAGGTTTCCCTTTCCTGTCCGAGTCATGTAACCACGGCAACAAACAGGCATCACCGCCGAACCGTGACAGCAGGCAGGTTTCAGTATTAAAGATGAAATATGTAAACTCTGCCCTTCCTTAACCAAGCTTTCTGAGTTTCATAGTTCGGACGTTTTACGTAAAGATGAAGATGAGAGGCTTTTATTGTATTAACTGTCTCTCAGTATTTCATGTTTGAATCCAAAACCTCAAACAAAATAATCAATCAATCAATGTTAAAAATGAATTGATGACATTAATTCAACTAAACATTGATAAAAATAACGTTTCTCTTAACATTCATCAATCTGGGAGAAAAATAGATTTATAGATCAGTTTGATCATCAGCGTCATCACAGCATTTCCATAGAGAGCCACTTTGCATCAGCAGCACCACGCTCCAGTGCTCTGGGAGAGCTTATAGTCCTGAGAGTTGGACCCTGGAGGACAGCTGTCCTTCATCCCAGCAGAAGACACAGAGATCCTCCTCATCACAAACATGACTTTGATCTGCGTCCTCGTCTGGACTCTCCTCTGCTTCACAGGTAAAGTCCAGAGGACCAAAGTCCTCTCCTCTGTGGACGTCCGTCCCTCTGAAATGAAGGAGACACCACCATGACGCTGCTCTATGTCTTTGTTTCCGTGTCCTCAGAGTCCAGAGGCCAGGTCACAGTGACTCAGCCTGGAGCAGTGAGCTCTGCTGCTGGAGGCTCCGTCTCCATCTCATGTAGAACCAGTCAGAATGTTTATGGCAATAATTATTTAGCCTGGTACCAACAGAAAGACGGAGGAGCTCCAAAACTGCTGATTTATCGTGCTGCCAGTCGAGCATCAGGGATTCAAAGTCGTTTTACAGGCAGTGGATCAGGCTCTTCCTTCAGTCTGAGCATCACTGGACTCACGGCTGAAGATGCAGCAGTTAACTACTGTCAGAGTGCTCACTACATCAACAGTCAGTGGGTGTTCACACAGTGAAAAAGAGTCGTACAAAAACCTCCCTCAGTCAGAAGGAACAGAAAGTGAACTGACTGAAGAGACTGACGCACTTCACTGGAGACACACACACACACACACACACACACAATGTACAGGTTCATCAAGAGATTTTAGTGTTTCACTATTATTACCTTAATCAATCATGCACATTCATATCAAAGAGTTGGATCAAAAAAATGGATCTTTATGGAATTCAAATATTTCTTTCCACCATATGTTCACATCCCTTTTAAAGCCTTTTGTTCTAATCTGATCCACCAAATAATGATGAAAAGCAAACCCTAAAACAAGACTATTTCCTTCCTGTAGCTGCCTTTTCATGAAGGGCAAACAAAAACACATTTTCTCTCTAATATCCATAAACAACTCAACAAAAAACTCCACAGCTGGAAAGGATCTGAAGTATTAATAAATTTCAAATGGTTCATTTTATCCAACACCCTTGATTGGATTGTTTCTGGTTTATGATCTTGTAAACCTAGTAAAACACTAAAGTTATGTTTCATTTGGATCTCACTGCTTTTAGCGGTGAATTCCTTTGTAACACAAGCAAATCTTTTTGCACCATGAACTGAAACGAGTCCGTCGACACAAGACACAAACGCAGAAGCATGTTCCAGGGTGGAGAGTCTGGGTCAGACTCTCTGGTTCAACACGACACTGGTTTGAATCCTATTTGAAGAACCACAAGCAGTTTGTGTCTGTAGATAATTACACATCACAGTGGATTAAAACACATGTGGTGTTCCCCAGGGTTCCATCCTGGGGCCTCTCCTGTTCAACAGCTACATGCTTCCACCTGTTCAGATTATGGCAAGAAACAAGTGTGTAATCATGTTTATGCAGATGACACACACATTTACTTTGATCCCTACTGTCACCTGAAGATAATATCAATGAATAGAGGACTCATGTCCCAACAGACAACAAACTCCCAGATATCTGCAGGTCTCCTGAGACTCTGAATGACTTCAAGTAAAGAACGAAGACGTCTCTGTTGTCTGCAGCGTTCAATTGAACCAGACTCAGGGGTGTTGATCTATTTCCTGCCTTTCTGCATTTTTTTAGCTTATTGTTTTAATGAATAAATCTTCAGAACATTGTTCTTTACTCATGATGCTTTTGATGCTTTAATGTGAATTCTTTTAAATTGTCTTGTTGTTGAAATATGCTTTATACAAATAAACATGCCCTCATCTATACTTATAGTATATAACATAATATACCATGATAACGCTCTCCTAGTTTAATATATTTCCAATTTAGTTAAAACTTTGTAATTAAATTAAGACTATTGTGACTTTTTGGACAGACCTTATATGTGATTCATATACTGTTTATGGGATTGAAACATTCAAAAAATGATCTTACTGAAAGAATCTTTAATTACAAATAATGATGTAATGAAAGGTTTATAAAATCAGAAATGAAATATAACAATACTTTGATCGTGTCACATTCAGTTAATTTCATTCCTATCAAAGAATGCATTCTAAAATATTTAAAGAAAATCAATAATCTATATTAATATTTTCGTAAATTCCAAATTTATTAAATCTCAAGAGTCAGTTGGGTAACTGTATGTAAATTTATTTGAACTAGAGAGCAACATCTGTTTAGTACAATAACATACTTGACGACAATGAATTTAATGAAAAGTTATTTATTGTGTTAAAATAGTAAAAATCAACAGAACTTGAAGAATGAAACATGAACTTAGACAGTGAGTGATTAAAAGCAAGAAATAAACGAAAAGAGTTACAGTCAAACTGAACCGGTATCAGTATGAACCAGTACCAGTATGAACCAGTACCAGAGCCCCAGTGGCTCAGCTCACTGGGAACACTGGTCTCTCCTCAGCGTCTCTGAGAGCTTAGGCTGGGAGCCCTGGGTGGCCTCACAGGTCACAGAGCCCACCTTGGCCCACTGGTCTGCAGGGAGCCTCAGGGTGCTGCTCCAGCTGTAGAGGGCGCCCCCCCCCAGCACCCCGGGGCTCCTGCTCTCCTCCCAGCTGCTGCTGCTGCCGTCCACCTTCCAGGCCAGACTCCAGTCGGAGGGGAAGCCCTTGTTGGCCAGGCACACCAGCGTGGCCGTCCCCCGCTGCAGCTCCTCCCTGGAGGGGGGCAGCACCGTCAGGGTGGGACGGACATCACCTAGGAGACACAACCATCAGCTGTCAATCAAACACCAGACACGGGGCTGATTCAGTCCTCTGAGGAGTCTCTGCCAGATGTTTCTTCTGCTCCAGCAGTCACTCACTCACACCATGTTTCACTTCCCTTCAAGAAGCCTCTCATGCACATCAGCACAGAGAGGGTCCTCAGACAGGAGGACACCAAACCAGAGAAGAAGCGCCCAGATGTGGACAAATGGTCAAACTGTCCAGAAACGTTGGCTAAAATAAGGACTTCAAACGTGAATAAGTAGAGAAAATAAACCCGAGAGCCCTCAAACTCTCTTCATGTGGATTTCAGTCAAGATTAGAAAACTTCATGAAAGTGGTTTTAAAGTTCAAGACCGAATGAAGTCGATCGTTAACTCGTCCCTAAACATTTTCATTAGGAAGAAACAAAAAGCAAAATCCATCGATATTTTGTGCTTAAATAAAAAAACAGATTATTTTTTAAACGCTTCCAACTCAATAGAAAATCTGACTTTCCAACAATGCATTTAGTTTTTATGTCACAGAAACTTACTTCCCAGAAGCTCAGACTGAGAAACACCAAATGAAAAGAAGTCAAACATTGTAAAAGACGTATAAAACAGGGTTAAGGTGCAGGTCCTTCTACCCTTTGAGTCACATGTTAGGACGACTTACTAAGCTGCTGTGAGCTGCTCAGCATTGAGCCTCCGTACTAAAAGCTCTCAGACTGAGACACACTGAACTAAAGCTTCAAGCCAAACATGAACTTTACCATCAACGTTTAACACACTCGTCCTCTCTCTAGTTCACACTTTGACTTTCATACAAACACGGAAGGGAGGCAAAATATCTCTGAAAAACATACATTAATATATTATAGTAATCTATATCCTTTTCCTGTTGAATATGAATGAAAATATGATACATTATAGTCAGAAATAAGGAGATTATTAAAGGTTTGACTTACTTCCAACGCTCAGTCTGGTTCCTCCACCAAACGTGTACCACAGTGACACAAAGGCATTGAACCACCGTACAAAAACCTCTCAGAGTAGAGAGACACGGCTCAGTGACAGACACACAAACACACAACACACATTCAGTGTGTACAACACCTCGAACCTTTAAACCCATCAACACAAAATAAAATACTAAATGCAAAAAATATTATGAGTTAATTTTAAATTAAACACTATAGACTTGAGAATAAAAAAATGTTCTAATTTTTTCTCACTTTGCTTTTTTTTATCATAGTGAATTTTGGGGATTTTAGAAATTATTCCATAAGAAAAAGTTTTCCATCAAACTGCATCAAAGACTCGTTAAGGAGCACTGACACATTCCTGATCAATGCAGTGATCAGCTGATCCATCCATTGATCATCAGCGTCATCACAGCATTTCCATAGAGAGCCACTTTGCATCAGCAGCACCACGCTCCAGTGCTCTGGGAGAGCTTATAGTCCTGAGAGTTGGACCCTGGAGGACAGCTGTCCTTCATCCCAGCAGAAGACACAGAGATCCTCCTCATCACAAACATGACTTTGATCTGCGTCCTCGTCTGGACTCTCCTCTGCTTCACAGGTAAAGTCCAGAGGACCAAAGTCCTCTCCTCTGTGGACGTCCGTCCCTCTGAAATGAAGGAGACACCACCATGACGCTGCTTTATGTCTTTGTCTCTGTGTCCTCAGAGTCCAGAGGCCAGGTCACAGTGACTCAGCCTGGAGCAGTGAGCTCTGCTGCTGGAGGCTCCGTCTCCATCTCATGTAAAACCAGTCAGAATGTTTATAGCAATAATCGTTTAGCCTGGTACCAACAGAAAGACGGAGGAGCTCCTAAACTGCTGATTTATCTTGCTACCAGTCGAGCATCAGGGATTCAAAGTCGTTTTACAGGCAGTGGATCAGGCTCTTCCTTCAGTCTGAGCATCACTGGACTCACGGCTGAAGATGCAGCAGTTTACTACTGTCAGAGTTATCACAGTCAGTATGTGTTGACACAGTGAAAAAGAGTCGTACAAAAACCTCCCTCAGTCAGAAGGAACAGAAAGTGAACTGACTGAAGAGACTGATGCACTTCACTGGAGACACACACACACACACACACACACACACACAATGTAGAGGTTGATCAGGAGCTTTTAGTGTTTCACCATTATTATATTAATCAATAATGCACATTCATCTCAATGACCTAAAAGGATGTTTATTAAATTCAAATGACTCTTACCAACATATCTTTACTTTTTACTTACACAATTCCCTAGAAATGATTATAACTTCAGTGTATGTTGGATAATAAGTAACATTTTCCCTCATTAATACCTAAACAACCCAAAAAGTACATCTAGATTAATGATTTTTTTATTTACAACCTCTTCAAAAATAAATTGTTGATGAATGAGACTCTTCAATCCAGTAGAAAGGACACGTCTCAGAGACAAACAGTCAACTGAGAAGCTTTTTGGATCGGCACTTAGCCAGAGAGTTAACGTTACGTTAGCATGACATCAAAGTAAAGAACAGCGAGTTGACATCATTGTAAAGTTTTCTTGGGTACAAGACTAGCACGCTGTCAGTCACACCACGGAAACACACATCTAGACCAAGATGTTGACAAAGAGACGAGGGGCTAGCTGGTGAAGGACGTGAGGGATCATCAATGAGAGCAGGAGGCTCAGAGGGGCAGCGCTACTCACTCCTTCCACTTTGAGGGCTCCATTAAGGTCACAAAGAACACAGTTTCATAAGTATTCACCCAATATGCCAAAGAACAAGGAACAGAGCTATGAATGAAGACGATAGTGAGATTTATTTAACACATTAAACAGAATCATCATGAAAGTTCAATGAGGAAAACAGATTTTTATTGTACAGTTCAATAAATAATCTGCATTGCAGATTATTCATGTTGCATTGAGATGTTAGCCTCATGCTATGTGTCATCACAGCATTTCCATAGAGAGCCACTTTGCATCAGCAGCACCACGCTCCAGTGCTCTGGGAGAGCTTATAGTCCTGAGAGTTGGACCCTGGAGGACAGCTGTCCTTCATCCCAGCAGAAGACACAGAGATCCTCCTCATCACAAACATGACTTTGATCTGCGTCCTCGTCTGGACTCTCCTCTGCTTCACAGGTAAAGTCCAGAGGACCAAAGTCCTCTCCTCTGTGGACGTCCGTCCCTCTGAAATGAAGGAGACACCACCATGACGCTGCTCTATGTCTTTGTCTCCGTGTCCTCAGAGTCCAGAGGCCAGGTCACAGTGACTCAGCCTGGAGCAATGAGCTCTGCTGCTGGAGGCTCCGTCTCCATCTCATGTAGAACCAGTCAGAATGTTAATAACAATAATTTTTTAGCCTGGTACCAACAGAAAGACGGAGGAGCTCCAAAACTGCTGATTTATTATGCTACCAATCGAGCATCAGGGATTCAAAGTCGTTTTACAGGCAGTGGATCAGGCTCTTCCTTCAGTCTGAGCATCACTGGACTCACGGCTGAAGATGCAGCAGTTTACTACTGTCAGAGTGCTCACTACATCAACAGTCAGTGGGTGTTCACACAGTGAAAAAGAGTCGTACAAAAACCTCCCTCAGTCAGAAGGAACAGAAAGTGAACTGACTGAAGAGACTGATGCACTTCACTGGAGACACACACACACACACACAGACACACACACACACACACACACACAAACAAACACACAATGCACAGGTTCATCAAGAACTTTAAGTGTTTCACTATTATTACCTTATTATCAATTTTATTTTATTTTTACACAAATTCCCTAGAAATGAATATAACTTGAGTCTATGTTTGACAATAAGTAACATTTCCCTCATTAATACCTAAACAATTCAACAAATACATTAAGATGAATGATTTCTTTTTTACAACCTCTTCACAATGAACTGTTGTTGATTGAGACTCTTCATTCCAGTAGAAAGGACACGTCTCAGAGACAAACAGTCAACTTAGAAGCTTTTTGGATCAGCGCTTAGCCAGAGAGCTAACGTTATGTTAGCATGACATCAAAGAACAAGATACATAGTTATGAATGGAGAATATAGTGAGATTTATTTACCACATTAAACAGAATCATCATGAAAGTTCAATGAGGAAAACAGACTTTTATCGTCCAGTTCAATGAATAATCTCATTTCATCTCGTCTCTCAGATTATTCAAGGTGCAGATTAGAGACGATCTGGAGGAATAAGTATGAACAGGTTGCATTAGTACATCTGTCTTTGGGTTGGTACAGAACGAGATGTTAGCCTCATGCTATGTGTTGTGAGCTGTGAAAGGACTCGTCATCGTTCATGTGTCTCTGCAGGCGGTGGCTGTTCTTGTTTCTGTCTCATACTCAGACCACGACTGAAAGAACTTGTGTGAGTGAAACACAGATGTTTCTCATTCTGCTTCATTACTGGAATGTCTACTTATTGGAAGAGATGTTCTCTGTTACTGTGTTAAATCAATGAAACAACCACCAACACACAAAAGACTGAATGCACAGAGAGGTTTAGGCACGAGGTGATTACCTGAAGGCAGCGTTCAATACGTACGTAGACTGGAAAGAACATGTAGGGAGGGAAGAGAGTTATGAATGATACTCTAAAAGAGACCGAAGCTGAAGAAGAGCGTTCTTTTCATGGTCATGTTAACGTGTTTCCTCAGAAGTTACATCAGACATGATTTGAATAGTGAAACCTGGTCATGTGACGAGGACTCACTGGCTCCGTGTGTTTGCATACGTTTGCTTCCTCTCTGCTCCCTCGCCTTAAGACAGATGATCAGTGGAGGTCCAGGCCTCACAGACACTTGCACGCCTGCAGCACAATGATGATGTCACTGAGTCTACTGCTGACCGGCCTGGGGCTCCTTGTTCAGGGTGAGACTCTCTTCTGGAGGCTTTGCTTCTCCAAGGTGATGATCTGCTGTGATGGAGAACCAGTGGAACAAGCAGCGTGGACCTTCTCCATCTGTTCTCCGTGTTAAAGAAATGAGACTCTTCTGTTCGGGTGGTGATCATCTTCCTCCAAACTGGATTTGTGTCAATAACCCTTCTGCTCTTCTTCATGTTCTCCAGGTTCATCAGGAGACATCCTGCTGACTCAGTCTCCTGGAGCTCAGTCTGTTGTTCCAGCACAGACTGTCTCCATCAGGTGTAAAGCCAGTTCTAGTGTTAGTAACTACCTTCACTGGTACCTGCAGAAATCAGGAGAATCTCCCAAACTTCTGATTTATTCCACCTCAAATCGTCAGTCTGGGATCTCAGATCGTTTCAGTGGAAGTGGATCTGGAAGTGACTTCACTCTGACCATCAGAGGAGTTCTGGCTGAAGATGCAGGAGATTATTATTGTCAGCAGGGTTACAGCTCGTTCACACAGTGAAACAACGTCGTACAAAAACCTCCTCAGCTGGAGAGGAACTGATCCACTCAACAGCTGCACAGGAACACAGACACTTTACGTTTGAGTGACACTTAACCTTCCTCTTGTGATGCAGTCGGCAGCGACCCGTTTTGGGTTTTAAATGCATTAAGAACCACATTCATTTGTTCATTGCATCAAGGCTTCTTGACTTTGTCAGGAATCTCTATTTGAATGAAATGAAGTAAAAACATTATTTTCACTCCATTATAAAATGCTCTGGTTAAAATCATGACATTTGTGTTGTAAAGGTCAGCTTTGACCCAGTGATAATAATTATAGCTCAAACTGAAATCATAAGTGCTCTGTCAGCCAACACACTAAGGTCACACCAAAATTATTAAAATCAGTTTTTTCATGGATAAGGAAGCCCAACCAGGTAACCATGACACGGGAAATAAATTGGATGACAGATATTTGTTATTAGTGCATTTTACAGCTGATTTAACACATGGTTAAAAACCGACCTGTTAAAATAAGAGATGGTAACAGAAAGAAAACACAAGATACATTCATTTAATAATTAATGTCAGGAAATACTATTTAAACTGGAATGAGTGATAACAGCTATCTAATTGAATAAGGTAAAAGATACGTTAATTGACACGATCACTAGGTATTCATCCCAGAAATACAATATTTACCTCTATATCTGTTTAAGTTTCATTTTTTCATAGGTTATAGGTTTGATTGAAATAAAATTCAAATAGTTCATTTTCCAACACACTTGATTGGATTGTTAGTGTTTAATGATCTTGCAAATCTAGTAAAACACTAAAGTTATGTTTCATCTGGATCTCACTGCTTTTGGCGGTGAATTGCTTTGTAACACAAGCAAGTCTTTTTGCACCATGAACTGAAACGAGTCCGTCGACACAAGACGCAAACGCAAAGGCAGACGCACAAGCATGTTCCAGCCTTTAGAGTCTGGGTGAGACTCTCTGGCTCAACACGACACTGGTTTGAATCCTACTTGAAGAACCACAAGCAGTTTGTGTCTGTAGATAATTACACATCACAGTGGATTAAAACACATGTGGTGTTCCCCAGGGTTCCATTCTGGGGCCTCTGCTGTTCAACAGCTTCATGCTTCCACCTGCTCAGATTATGGCAAGAAACAAGTGTGTAATCATATTTATGCAGACGATACACACATTTACTTTGATCCCTACTGTCACCTGAAGAAAATATCAAGGAATAGAGGACTCATGTCCCAACAGACAACAAACTCCCAAATATCTGCATGTCGGCTAAGACTCTCAGTGACTTCAAGTAAAGAACGAAGACGTCTCTGTGTTCTCCAGCATTTAATTGAACCAGACTCAGGGGTGTTGATCTATTTCCTGCCTTTCTTTTTTTTTTTTTTTAGCTTATTGTTTTAATGAATAAATCTTCAGAACATTGTTCTTTACTCATGATGCTTTTGATGCTTTAATGTGAAGCCTTTTTCAATTGTCTTGTTGTTGAAATATGCTTTATACAAATAAACATGCCCTCATCTATACTTAAAGTATTTAACATAATATACCATGATAACGCTCTCCTAGTTTAATATATTTCCAATTTAGTTAATACTTTGTAATTAAATTAAGACTATTGTGACTTTTTGGACAAACCTCATTTGTGATACATATACTGTTAATGGGATTGAAACATTCAAAAAATTGTCTTACTGAAAAAGTATTTCATTACAAACAATGATGTAATGAAAGGTTTATAAAATCAGAAATGAAATATAACAATACTTTGATCGTGTCACATTCAGTTAATTTCATTCTTATCGAAGAATGTATTCTAAAATATTTAAAGAAAATCAATAATCTATATTAATATTTTTGTAAATTCCAAATTTATTAAATCTCAAGAGTCAGTTGAGTTAACTGTATCTAAATTTATTTGAACTAGAGAGCAACATCTGTTTAGTACAATAACATATTTGATGACAATGAATTTGATGAAAAGTTATTTATTGTGTTAAAATAGTAAAAATCAACAGAACTTTAAGAATGAAACATGAACTTAGACAGAGAGTGATTAAAAGCAAGAAATAAACGACAAGAGCTACATTCAAACTGAACCAGTATCAGTATGAACCAGTACCAGACTGAACCAGTATCAGACTGAACCAGTATCAGTATGAACCACTACCAGAGCCCCAGTGGCTCAGCTCACTGGGAACACTGGTCTCTCCTCAGCGTCTCTGAGACCGCACCCTGGGAACCCTGGGTGGCCTCACAGGTCACAGAGCCCACCTTGGCCCACTGGTCTGCAGGGAGCCTCAGGGTGCTGCTCCAGCTGTAGAGGGCGCCCCCCCCCAGCACCCCGGGGCTCCTGCTCTCCTCCCAGCTGCTGCTGCTGCCGTCCACCTTCCAGGCCAGACTCCAGTCGGAGGGGAAGCCCTTGTTGGCCAGGCACACCAGCGTGGCCGTCCCCCGCTGCAGCTCCTCCCTGGAGGGGGGCAGCACCGTCAGGGTGGGACGGACATCACCTAGGAGACACAACCATCAGCTGTCAATCAAACACCAGACACTGGTCTTATTTAGCCCTTTGAGGAGTCTCTGCCAGATGTTTCTTCTGCTCCAGCAGTCACTCACTCACACCATGTTTCACTTCCCTTCAAGAAGCCTCTCATGCACATCAGCACAGAGAGGATCCTCAGACAGGAGGACACCAAACCAGAGAAGAAGAGTCCAGATGTGGACAAATGGTCAAACTGTCCAGAAACGTTTGTCTAAAATAATGACTTCAAACGTAAAAAAGTAGACAAAATAAACCCGTGAGCCATCAAACTTTCTTCATGTGGATTTCAGTCAAGATTAGAAAACTTTATGAAAGTGGTTTTAAAGTTCAAGACTGAATGAAGTCGATCGTTAACTCGTCCGTAAACATTTTTTTTTGGAAGAAACAAAAAAACAAAATCCATATTTTTTTGTGCTTAAATAAAAAAACACCATTTTTAAACATCTCAAACTCAATTGAATATCTGACTTTACAACATTTCATTTAGTATTTATGTCACAGAAACTTACTTCCCAGAAGCTCAGACTGAGAAACACCAAATGAAAAGAAGTCAAACATTGTAAAAGACGTATAAAACAGGGTTAAGGTGCAGGTCCTTCTACCCTTTGAGGCACATGTTAGGACGACTTACTAAGCTGCTGTGAGCTGCTCAGCATTGAGCCTCCGTACTAAAAGCTCTCAGACTGAGACACACTGAACTAAAGCTTCAAGCCAAACATGAACTTTACCATCAACGTTTAACACACTCGTCCTCATTCTAGTTCACACTTTGACTTTCATACAAACACGGAAGGGAAGTTTGTCTCTAAATGCAAAATATCTCTCTAAAAAACATACATTAATATATTATAGTAATCTATATCCTTTTCCTGTTGAATATGAATGAAAATATGATAAATTGTAGTCAGAAATAAGGAGATTATTAAAGGTTTGACTTACTTCCAACGCTCAGTCTGGTTCCTCCACCAAACGTGTACCACAGTGACACAAAGGCATTGAACCACCGTACAAAAACCTCTCAGAGTAGAGAGACACGGCTCAGTGACAGACACACAAACACACAACACACATTCAGTGTGTACAACACCTCGAACCTTTAAACCCATCAACACAAAATAAAATACTAAATGCAAAAAATATTATGAGTTAATTTTAAATTAAACACTATAGACTTGAGAATAAAAAAATGTTCTAATTTTTTCTCACTTTGCTTTTTTTTATCATAGTGAATTTTGGGGATTTTAGAAATTATTCCATAAGAAAAAGTTTTCCATCAAACTGCATCAAAGACTCGTTAAGGAGCACTGACACATTCCTGATCAATGCAGTGATCAGCTGATCCATCCATTGATCATCAGCGTCATCACAGCATTTCCATAGAGAGCCACTTTGCATCAGCAGCACCACGCTCCAGTGCTCTGGGAGAGCTTATAGTCCTGAGAGTTGGACCCTGGAGGACAGCTGTCCTTCATCCCAGCAGAAGACACAGAGATCATCCTCATCACAAACATGACTTTGATCTGCGTCCTCGTCTGGACTCTCCTCTGCTTCACAGGTAAAGTCCAGAGGACCAAAGTCCTCTCCTCTGTGGACGTCCGTCCCTCTGAAATGAAGGAGACACCACCATGACGCTGCTTTATGTCTTTGTCTCTGTTGTCCTCAGAGTCCAGAGGCCAGGTCACAGTGACTCAGCCAGGAGCAATGAGCTCTGCTGCTGGAGGCTCCGTCTCCATCTCATGTAGAACCAGTCAGAATGTTTATGGCAATGATCGTTTAGCCTGGTACCAACAGAAAGACGAAGGAGCTCCTAAACCGCTGATTTATCGTGCTACCAGTCGAGCATCAGGGATTCAAAGTCGTTTTACAGGCAGTGGATCAGGCTCTTCCTTCAGTCTGAGCATCACTGGACTCACGGCTGAAGATGCAGCAGTTTACTACTGTCAGAGTTTTCATGTAATCAACAGTCAGTATGTGTTCACACAGTGAAAAAGAGTCGTACAAAAACCTCCCTCAGTCAGAAGGAACAGAAAGTGAACTGACTGAAGAGACTGATGCACTTCACTGGAGACACACACACACACACACACACACACAATGTACAGGTTTATAAATAACTTGTAGTGTTTCACTATTATTACATAACCAATAATACACATTCATCTCCAAGAGTTTAATGACAAAAATGGATCTTTATGGACTCTAAATAATTCTTTCCACCATATGTTCACATCCCTTTTAAAGCCTTTTGTTCTTATCTGATCCACCAAAGGATGATGAAAAGGAAACCATAAAACAAGACTATTAACTTCCTGTAGATGAATGTTCATGAAGGGCAAACAAAACACATTTTCTCTCTAATGTCTATAAGCAACTTAACAATTACGTTGACATTAATAATTCCAGGTCACGAAGAACACAGTTTCATGAGTATTCAACCAATATGCCAAAGAACAAGGGACAGAGTTATGAATGAAGACGATAGTGAGATTTATTTACCACATTAAACAGAATCATCATGAAAGTTCAATGAGGAAAACAGACTTTTATCGTCCAGTTCAATGAATAATCTCATTTCATCTCGTCTCTCAGATTATTCAAGGTGCAGATTAGAGACAATCTGGAGTAATAAGTATGAACAGGTTGCATTAGTACATCTGTCTTTGGGTTGGTACAGAACGAGATGTTAGCCTCGTGCTATGTGTTGTGAGCTGTGAAAGGACTCGTCATCGTTCATGTGTCTCTGCAGGCGGTGGCTGTTCTTGTTTCTGTCTCATACTCAGACCACGACTGAAAGAACCTGTGTGAGTGAAACACAGATGTTTCTCATTCTGCTTCATTACTGGAATGTCTACTTATTGGAAGAGATGTTCTCTGTTACTGTGTTTGATCAATGAAACAACCACCAACACACAAAAGACTGAATGCACAGAGAGGTTTAGGCACGAGGTGATTACCTGAAGGCAGCGTTCAATAGGTACGTAGACTGGAAAGAACATGTAGGGAGGGAAGAGAGTTATGAATGATACTCTAAAAGAGACCGAACCAACCGGCACAGAGTGAATTCAATTCAATTCATTTTATTTTGTAGAGCCCAAAATCGCAAATTACAAATTTGCCTAGGAGGGACTTTACAGTTTGTACACATGCAACATCCTCCGTCCCGAAACCCTCAAATCGGCACAGGAAAAACTCCCCAAAATATGAAAAAACCCCAAAATATGAAGAGGACATGATGGAACACACAATGAAAGGAGGGACACAACCACCAAGAAGCTCATAGCCACAAAGTGTGAAAACACAAAAGCTGAGTTTGTGAAATAAAACAAGAAATATTATTACTGTGTTTGTGTAAACTTTAATAAAAGCTCAAAATGTTCTTTGGAGAGCTGAAGAAGAGCGTTCGTTTCATGGTCATGTTAACGTGTTTCCTCAGAAGTTACATCAGACATGATTTGAATAGTGAAACCTGGTCATGTGACGAGGACTCACTGGCTCCGTGTGTTTGCATACGTTTGCTTCCTCTCTGCTCCCTCGCCTTAAGAGAGATGATCAGTGGAGGTCCAGGCCTCACAGACACTGGCACGCCTGCAGCACAATGATGATGTCACTGAGTCTACTGCTGACCGGCCTGGGGCTCCTTGTTCAGGGTGAGACTCTCTTCTGGAGGCTTTGCTTCTCCACGGTGATGTTCTGCTGTGATGGAGAACCAGTGGAACAAGCAGCGTGGACCTTCACCATCTGTTCCCGTGTTGAAGAAATGAGACTCTTCTTTTTGGGTGGGGATCATCTTCCTCCAAACTGGATTTGTGTCAATAACCCTTCTGCTCTTCTTCATGTTCTCCAGGTTCATCAGGAGACATCCTGCTGACTCAGTCTCCTGGAGCTCAGTCTATTGTTCCAGGACAGACTGTCTCCATCAGGTGTAAAGCCAGTTCTAGTGTTAGTAACTACCTTCACTGGTACCAGCAGAAATCAGGAGAATCTCCCAAACTTCTGATTTATTCCACCTCAAATCGTCAGTCTGGGATCTCAGATCGTTTCAGTGGAAGTGGATCTGGAAGTGACTTCACTCTGACCATCAGAGGAGTTCTGGCTGAAGATGCAGGAGATTATTATTGTCAGCAGAGTAACAGCTTCCCGTTCACACAGTGAAACAACGTCGTACAAAAACCTCCTCAGCTGGAGAGGAACTGATCCACTCAACAGCTGCACAGGAACACAGACACTTTACGTTTGAGTGACACTTAACCTTCCTCTTGTGATGCAGTCGGCACCGACCCGTTTTTGGCATCAAGGCTTCTTGACTTTGTAAGGATCCTCTGTTTTAACAAAATGAAGGGATAACATTATTTTCACTCCATTATAAAATGCTCTGGTTGAAATAATGACCTTTTGTTGTTAAGGTCGGCTTTGACCCAGTTATAATGATTAGAGAACAAACTGAATCATGTGTGCAATGTCAGCCAACACACTAAGGCCACACCAAAAAAATTTAAATTTGTATTTTCATGCATAAGGAAGCCTAACAAGGTAACCATGACACAGGAAATAAATTGGATGATAGATATTCGTTATTAGTGTATTTTACAGCTGTTTTAAGACATGGTTAACAACCGACCTGTTAAAATAAGAGATGGTAACAGAAAGAAAACACAAGAGAATGATTCATTGTTCTTAATAATTAATGTCAGGAAATACTATTTAAACTAGAATAAGTAATAACAGCTATCTAGTTAAATAAGGGAAAAGATAAGTTAATACAATTTACATGTTCACTAGGTATTGATCCCAGAAATACAATATTTACCTCTATGTCTGTTTAAGGATCATTTACTAGTCTTTACGCTTTAATTAGAGATTTGATAGATATAAAATTCAAGTGATTCATTTTCCAACACACTTGATTGGATTGTTTGTGTTTAGTGATTTTGTAAACCTAGTAAAACACTAAAATTATGTTTCATTTGGATCTGACTGCTTTTGGCGGTAAATTGCTTTGCAACACGCGCAAACCTTTTTGCACCATGAACTGAAACGATTCCGTCGACACAAGACACAAACACAAACGCAGAAGCATGTTCCAGCCTTTAGAGTCTGGGTGAGACTCTCTGGCTCAACACGACACTGGTTTGAATCCTACTTGAAGAACCACAAGCAGTTTGTGTCTATAGATAATTACACATCACAGTGATTAAAACACATGTGGTGTTCCCCAGGGTTCCATCCTGGGGCCTCTCCTGTTCAGTGTAATCATATTTATGCAGACGACACACACATCTACTTTGATCCCTACTGTCACCTGAATAATACATCAAGGAATAGAGGACTCATTGTCACAAGGGGCGTGTGTAGGCAGAGGCAGGGCTCAGATGCAGAGTTCAAGGTGAAAAGGACATTGTTAATGAAACCAAAATCCAAGAAATCAAAACCGTCAAAGGAAAAAACACAACCCTCCGACATTCAGACACCAACAACATTTAGAACATGCAATGACGGGACAAGAGACGGGGAAGAATGGACAAGGCAAGAAGTGAAGTTACCCCAGAGACATGAAACTACAAAATAAAACAGGACATAAACCCAAACCGTGACATTCATGTCCCAGTAGATAATATTGATAAATTTCCTGCATTTCTGCATTTTTTTCTGTATTCTACACTCTGCAATTTTAGCTTGTTGTTTTAATGAACAAATCTTCAAAACAATGTTCTTTACTCATCATGCTTTCAATGCTTTAATGTGAGCCTTTTAAATTGCCTTGTTGAAATGTGCTTTAAACAAATAAACTTGCCTTTAAGAATACTATTATGATATAAAATGGTGAAGATATCCGACTTCACTATTCTGATTTATTCAAAACTTCTACACCTTTTAATTTTTACAGATAATGATGTCATCTGGAAATCTGATGTAAAGTGTTACAATACTTTGATACATCTGGGTCACCTTCATTTAAATTCATTCTTTTAAAAGAATTTATTCCAAAATATTCTAAAAAAATAAAAATAAAAATATTCTTTTTCTAATAATTCTTTAGACATTTCCAATTATTATTAAATCTCAAGAATCAGTTTTTTTGATTTATTGGAACTAGAGAGAGACAGAGAGAGAGATAAAGATTTGTTTACTTGCAAAAACACACTTGTTGACAATGAATTTGATGAAAAGGTATTTATTGTGTTGAAATAATGAAAATCAAAAAAACTTAATGAATGAAACAGAAACTTTAACAGTGAGTGAAATGAACAAAAATTAAAAAGAGTTACAGTCAAACTGAACAAGTATCAAATCTGAACCCGTACCACACTGAACAAGTATCAGACTGAACCAGTACCAGTATTAACCAGTACCACAGCCCCAGTGGCTCAGCTCACTGGGAACACTGGTCTCTCCTCAGCGTCTCTGAGAGCTTAGGCTGGGAGCCCTGGGTGGCCTCACAGGTCACAGAGCCCACCTTGGCCCACTGGTCTGCAGGGAGCCTCAGGGTGCTGCTCCAGCTGTAGAGGGCGCCCCCCCCCCAGCACCCCGGGGCTCCTGCTCTCCTCCCAGCTGCTGCTGCTGCCGTCCACCTTCCAGGCCAGACTCCAGTCGGAGGGGAAGCCCTTGTTGGCCAGGCACACCAGCGTGGCCGTCCCCCGCTGCAGCTCCTCCCAGGAGGGGGGCAGCACCGTCAGGGTGGGACGGACATCACCTAGGAGACACAACCATCAGCTGTCAATCAAACACCAGACACGGGGCTGATTCAGTCCTCTGAGGAGTCTCTGCCAGATGTTTCTTCTGCTCCAGCAGTCACTCACTCACACCATGTTTCACTTCCCTTCAAGAAGCCTCTCATGCACATCAGCACAGAGAGGGTCCTCAGACAGGAGGACACCAAACCAGAGAAGAAGCGCCCAGATGTGGACAAATGGTCAAACTGTCCACAAACGTTGGCTAAAATAAGGACTTTAAACGTGAATAAGTAGAGAAAATAAACCGAGAGCCATCAAACATTCTTCATGTGGATTTCAGTCAAGATTAGAAAACTCTATGAAAGTGGTTTTAAAGTTCAAGACCGAATGAAGTCGATCGTTAACTCGTCCATAAACATTTTCATTAGGAAGAAACAAAAAGCAAAATCCATATATTTTTTGTGCTTAAATAAAGAAACAGAGTTTTGTAAACATCTCAAACTCAATTGAAAATCTGACATTACAACATTTCATTTAGTATTTATGTCACAGAAACTTACTTCCCAGAAGCTCAGACT
This sequence comes from Pungitius pungitius, assembly GCF_949316345.1. Taxonomy (NCBI): domain Eukaryota; kingdom Metazoa; phylum Chordata; class Actinopteri; order Perciformes; family Gasterosteidae; genus Pungitius; species Pungitius pungitius. Next base: position 17,058,161 of record NC_084916.1, read on the forward strand.
GAGAAACACCAAATGAACAGAAGTAAAACATTGTAAAAGACGTATAAAACAGGGTTGAGGTGCAGGTCCTTCTACCCTTTGAGTCACATGTTAGGACGACTTACTAAGCTGCTGTGAGCTGCTCAGCATTGAGCCTCCGTACTAAAAGCTCTCAGACTGAGACACACTGAACTAAAGCTTCAAGCCAAACATGAACTTTACCATCAACGTTTAACACACTCGTCCTCATTCTAGTTCACACTTTGACTTTCATACAAACACGGAAGGGAAGTTTGTCTCTAAATGCAAAAAATCTCTCTGAAAAACATACATTATTATATTAAAGTAATATATATCCTTTTCCTGTTGAATATAAATGAAAATATGATACATTGTAGTCAGAAATAAGGAGATTATTAAAGGTTTGACTTACTTCCAACGCTCAGTCTGGTTCCTCCACCAAACGTGTACCACAGTGACACAAAGGCATTGAACCACCGTACAAAAACCTCTCAGAGTAGAGAGACACGGCTCAGTGACAGACACACAAACACACAACACACATTCAGTGTGTACAACACCTCGAGCTTTTAAACCCATCACCGCAAAATAAAATACTAAATGCAAAAAATATTGTGAGTTATTTTTAAATTAAACACTATAGAATTGAGAATAGAAAAATGTTCTAATTTTTTCTCACTTTGCTTTTTTTATCATAGTGAATTTTGGGGATTTTAGAAATTTTTCCATAAGAAAAAGTTTTCCATCAAACTGCATCAAAGACTCGTTAAGGAGCACTGACACATTCCTGATCAATGCAGTGATCAGCTGATCGATCCATTGATCATCAGCGTCATCACAGCATTTCCATAGAGAGCCACTTTGCATCAGCAGCACCACGCTCCAGTGCTCTGGGAGAGCTTATAGTCCTGAGAGTTGGACCCTGGAGGACAGCTGTCCTTCATCCCAGCAGAAGACACAGAGATCCTCCTCATCACAAACATGACTTTGATCTGCGTCCTCGTCTGGACTCTCCTCTGCTTCACAGGTAAAGTCCAGAGGACCAAAGTCCTCTCCTCTGTGGACGTCCGTCACTCTGAAATGAAGGAGACACCACCATGACGCTGCTCTATGTCTTTGTCTCTGTGTCCTCAGAGTCCAGAGGCCAGGTCACAGTGACTCAGCCTGGAGCAGTGAGCTCTGCTGCTGAAGGCTCCGTCTCCATCTCATGTAGAACCAGTCAGAATGTTTATGGCAATAATTATTTAGCCTGGTACCAACAGAAAGACGGAGGAGCTCCTAAACTGCTGATTTATCGTGCTACCAGTCGAGAATCAGGGATTCAAAGTCGTTTTACAGGCAGTGGATCAGGCTCTTCCTTCAGTCTGAGCATCACTGGACTCACGGCTGAAGATGCAGCAGTTTACTACTGTCAGAGTTTTCACGAAATCAACAGTCAGTGGGTGTTCACACAGTGAAAAAGAGTCGTACAAAAACCTCCCTCAGTCAGAAGGAACAGAAAGTGAACTGACTGAAGAGACTGACGCACTTCACTGGAGACACACACACACACACACACACACAATGTACAGGTTCATCAAGAGATTTTAGTGTTTCACTATTATTACCTTAATCAATCATGCACATTCATATCAAAGAGTTGGATCAAAAAAATGGATCTTTATGGAATTCAAATGTTTCTTTCCACCATATGTTCACATCCCTTTTAAAGCCTTTTGTTCTAATCTGATCCACCAAAGAATGATGAAAAGCAAACCCTAAAACACGACTATTTCCTTCCTGTAGCTGCCTTTTCATGAAGGGCAAACAAAAACACATTTTCTCTCTAATATCCATAAACAACTCAACAAAAAACTCCACAGCTGGAAAGGATCTGAAGTATTAATAAATGTCAAATGGTTCATTTTATCCAAAAAGCCTTGATTGGATTGTTTCTGGTTTATGATCTTGTAAACCTAGTAAAACACTAAAGTTATGTTTCATTTGGATCTCACTGCTTTTAGCGGTGAATTCCTTTGTAACACAAGCAAGTCTTTTTGTACCATGAACTGAAACCAGTCCGTCGACACAAGACTTAAACGCAGAAGCATGTTCCAGGGTGGAGAGTCTGGGTCAGACTCTCTGGTTCAACACGACACTGGTTTGAATCCTATTTGAAGAACCACAAGCAGTTTGTGTCTGTAGATAATTACACATCACAGTGGATTAAAACACATGTGGTGTTCCCCAGGGTTCCATCCTGGGGCCTCTCCTGTTCAACAGCTACATGCTTCCACCTGTTCAGATTATGGCAAGAAACAAGTGTGTAATCATGTTTATGCAGATGACACACACATTTACTTTGATCCCTACTGTCACCTGAAGATAATATCAATGAATAGGGGACTCATGTCCCAACAGACAACAAACTCCCAGATATCTGCAGGTCTCCTGAGACTCTGAATGACTTCAAGTAAAGAACGAAGACGTCTCTGTTGTCTGCAGCGTTCAATTGAACCAGACTCAGGGGTGTTGATCTATTTCCTGCCTTTCTGCATTTTTTTAGCTTATTGTTTTAATGAATAAATCTTCAGAACATTGTTCTTTACTCATGATGCTTTTGATGCTTTAATGTGAATTCTTTTAAATTGTCTTGTTGTTGAAATATGCTTTATACAAATAAACATGCCCTCATCTATACTTATAGTATATAACATAATATACCATGATAACGCTCTCCTAGTTTAATATATTTCCAATTTAGTTAAAACTTTGTAATTAAATTAAGACTATTGTGACTTTTTGGACAGACCTTATATGTGATTCATATACTGTTTATGGGATTGAAACATTCAAAAAATGATCTTACTGAAAGAATCTTTAATTACAAATAATGATGTAATGAAAGGTTTATAAAATCAGAAATGAAATATAACAATACTTTGATCGTGTCACATTCAGTTAATTTCATTCCTATCAAAGAATGCATTCTAAAATATTTAAAGAAAATCAATAATCTATATTAATATTTTCGTAAATTCCAAATTTATTAAATCTCAAGAGTCAGTTGGGGTAACTGTATCTAAATTTATTTGAACTAGAGAGCAACATCTGTTTAGTACAATAACATACTTGACGACAATGAATTTAATGAAAAGTTATTTATTGTGTTAAAATAGTAAAAATCAACAGAACTTTAAGAATGAAACATGAACTTAGACAGTGAGTGATTAAAAGCAAGAAATAAACGAAAAGAGTTACAGTCAAACTGAACCGGTATCAGTATGAACCAGTACCAGTATGAACCAGTACCAGAGCCCCAGTGGGTCAGCTCACTGGGAACACTGGTCTCTCCTCAGCGTCTCTGAGAGCTTAGGCTGGGAGCCCTGGGTGGCCTCACAGGTCACAGAGCCCACCTTGGCCCACTGGTCTGCAGGGAGCCTCAGGGTGCTGCTCCAGCTGTAGAGGGCGCCCCCCCCCAGCACCCCGGGGCTCCTGCTCTCCTCCCAGCTGCTGCTGCTGCCGTCCACCTTCCAGGCCAGACTCCAGTCGGAGGGGAAGCCCTTGTTGGCCAGGCACACCAGCGTGGCCGTCCCCCGCTGCAGCTCCTCCCTGGAGGGGGGCAGCACCGTCAGGGTGGGACGGACATCACCTAGGAGACACAACCATCAGCTGTCAATCAAACACCAGACACGGGGCTGATTCAGTCCTCTGAGGAGTCTCTGCCAGATGTTTCTTCTGCTCCAGCAGTCACTCACTCACACCATGTTTCACTTCCCTTCAAGAAGCCTCTCATGCACATCAGCACAGAGAGGATCCTCAGACAGGAGGACACCAAACCAGAGAAGCGCCCAGATGTGGACAAATGGTCAAACTGTCCAGAAACGTTTGTCTAAAATAAGGACTTCAAACGTGAATAAGTAGAGAAAATAAACCCGAGAGCCCTCAAACTCTCTTCATGTGGATTTCAGTCAAGATTAGAAAACTCTATGAAAGTGGTTTTAAAGTTCAAGACCGAATGAAGTCGATCGTTAACTCGTCCGTAGACATTTTCATTAGGAAGAAACAAAAAGCAAAATCCATCGATATTTTGTGCTTAAATAAAAAAACAGATTATTTTTTAAACGCTTCCAACTCAATAGAAAATATGACTTTCCAACAATGCATTTAGTTTTTATGTCACAGAAACTTACTTCCCAGAAGCTCAGACTGAGAAACACCAAATGAACAGAAGTAAAACATTGTAAAAGACGTATAAAACAGGGTTGAGGTGTTGGTCCTTCTACCCTTTGAGTCACATGTTAGGACGACTTACTAAGCTGCAGTGAGCTGCTCAGCATTGAGCCTCCGTACTAAAAGCTCTCAGACTGAGACTCACTGAACTAAAGCTTCAAGCCAAACATGAACTTTACCATCAACGTTTAACACACTCGTCCTTCTCTAGTTCACACTTTGACTTTCATACAAACACGGAAGGGAAGTTTGTCTCTAAATGCAAAATATCTCTCTGAAAAACATACATTAATATATTATAGTGATCTATATCCTTTTCCTGATGAATATAAATGAAAATATGATACATTATAGTCAGAAATAAGGAGATTATTAAAGGTTTGACTTACTTCCAACGCTCAGTCTGGTTCCTCCACCAAACGTGTACCACAGTGACACAAAGGCATTGAACCACCGTACAAAAACCTCTCAGAGTAGAGAGACACGGCTCAGTGACAGACACACAAACACACAACACACATTCAGTGTGTACAACACCTCGAGCCTTTAAACCCATCAACACAAAATACATGTGTATTAAACCAGTTATTAGTTCAATGTTAGACATCTGTGACCAATATTCATTTAACATTTAAATATTTATTTTTGTCTTTCAGTGAAACAAATGAATGATTAAGACATTCCTAAAAAAAACATCTCTATGATGAATCTTTCCAAATGCAAAAGGTATTGTCATTTATTCTTTATTGAAAACCATAAGAACAATTTTTCACATTTTTTCTCACTTTGCTTTTTTTTTATCATAGTGAATTTTTGGGATTTCAGAAATTATTCCAGAAGAAAACGTTTTCCATTAATCTGCATCAAAGACTCGTTAAGGAGCACTGACACATTCCTGATCAATGCAGTGATCAGCTGATCCATCCATTGATCATCAGCGTCATCACAGCATTTCCATAGAGAGCCACTTTGCATCAGCAGCACCACGCTCCAGTGCTCTGGGAGAGCTTATAGTCCTGAGAGTTGGACCCTGGAGGACAGCTGTCCTTCATCCCAGCAGAAGACACAGAGATCCTCCTCATCACAAACATGACTTTGATCTGCGTCCTCGTCTGGACTCTCCTCTGCTTCACAGGTAAAGTCCAGAGGACCAAAGTCCTCTCCTCTGTGGACGTCTGTCCCTCTGAAATGAAGGAGACACCACCATGACGCTGCTTTATGTCTTTGTCTCCGTGTCCTCAGAGTCCAGAGGCCAGGTCACAGTGACTCAGCCTGGAGCAGTGAGCTCTGCTGCTGAAGGCTCCGTCTCCATCTCATGTAGAACCAGTCAGAATGTTTTTAACAATAATTATTTAGCCTGGTACCAACAGAAAGACGGAGGAGCTCCTAAACTGCTGATTTATCGTGCTACCAATCGAGCATCAGGGATTCAAAGTTGTTTTACAGGCAGTGGATCAGGCTCTTCCTTCAGTCTGAGCATCACTGGACTCACGGCTGAAGATGCAGCAGTTTACTACTGTCAGAGTTTTCATTTAATCAACAGTCAGTGGGTGTTCACACAGTGAAAAAGAGTCGTACAAAAACCTCCCTCAGTCAGAAGGAACAGAAAGTGAACTGACTGAAGAGATTGATGCACTTCACTGGAGACACACACACACACACACACACACACACACACTGTACAGGTTGATCAAGAGCTTTTTGTGTTTCAACAATGATTTGATCTTTCGACTTTCCACCATGTATTCATATCCTTTCACATTCATGTGTTCCTGCTCCTCCAGCAGTCTGGATCAGGTCTCATCCTCAGCATCCATACTATTTGTATAATCGTTTTGGTATCTTTTAGAATAAGTATCAGCGCTTACTTTCCCAGCACAAAACTTTTGAGCGCTTCAATACTTAATCTGATATATTTATAATTTTGTATCTTTCTCCGTCATCAGACACTTAAATGTATTTTGTATAAATTCTAATGAATTAAACATTTATTTTCTAGAAAATATTTTTAACTTGCATGACATGCAGATTAAACCTTTTGGGATAATTTATAAAAAGGTTTAATAGTATCAACTCATCTCTGGAGTCGGTACACAGATGTACAAGTGAGAAAGGGAACAGAAACTATGAAATAAATTCATGGTCTCTCTACGTCTCTCACCACGTGACTCCCATCGCAGCACGCTGCAGATTCAAAGGCTGAAACGTGACTTCATGGCGACATCTTCTGGAGACACAGCAACATTGCTTCATGTTCAGGTTTTAGACGGAATCATCAGCATAAATCAATCATAAATGAATATCAATAAATCCATCCGTGTGGAACAAACTGACAAGAAACCGGAAACTGTGGCATGTTGCTGTAAATCCCCTCAAATGTTGGAGGACGTCCGTTTTCTTTACTACAAACAATGTTGCACAGCAATTTTTATTAGAGAATTTATAGTCCACCACAGGGCCGGATGACACCCAGCTCCGCCTTCAGAATAAAAGCCCAGCGTGTGGAAATGACCCTTTCTGTTCTTATGACCTTTGTTGAGTCAACGGGGAGAAAGAACACAAGGTACAGTATTATCAGGAATCAGGAAACGTTTATTGCCATAGTATGTTGTACATACATGGAAATTGTCTTGGCGGAAGGTGCATGAAGACAGTACAATAAAGACAACATAGTGCAAATGAGATAAAAATAGAATAAAAGTATTATAAAATATAAAATATAAGCTATGGGTTAGTACGCTAAAAACTAAAGCTATGGGTTAGTAAGTTAGAGGAGATAAGATAAAATTAGGAATAATTAGGAATATCCTCTGTAAGTTGAATACATGCACTCTCTTTTATTTAAGGTATCTGTAAATGACCTCCTAAATAATGATATGTGTTTTTTTTTTTACATTAGATAGTTATTAATCATTAATAATTAAAAAATTAATATTAATAATTATGATTTATTACATTCAATGTTTTGAGGAGGCATAAATTGTTTCCACAGTACTTTATTTCAAAAAGTAGTTTTTTATGTTTTGGAAATATGTTCTTAGGCGGACACTAATACATCCAATACATTTATTTGCTTCTTGATTTATTCCGAATTCCAGAAAATATCCATTTTTCATAGTTGGGGCTTTTATTTTGAAACAGTTGAGCCGACCACATCTGGATTGGTTCTCCACAGTTTGACTTCCCGTGTGGCTCAGAGAGTGAAACCAGCCTGAAGGTCCTGCTCCTCCTGCGAGCTTTAAAGATACACACCTGTTTGTGTTGTTGTTGTTGTTGTTGTTGTGATGTCGACCCCCGGGGGCTCCCTGGCCTGTGAGGGGATGTACTCCAAGCTGATAGACGACGAGGGCGCGCACGACGAGGTGAACCTCAGGCCAGATGTGGGACTTGGCGGTAAGTTCTTAATATTTGTGTTGTTTGTGTAACAGCAGCTTATTGTTTGCGTGGCTTTTATTTGAGTCTCTTTTGTTGACTTGAGTGCAAAGTCCCATTCGCTTTAAGGTCACACTTTCTTTGGGTCAGTGGAAGAAGCACTAAATGTTTAGTGTGCGATTCGATTATTTATTGTTAATTTAACATTGTGATCACACTTAATTAATCGTCAATTTGTCTTAAGATGATTTGATCTGTTAATTAATGGTTTAGTCAGAAGTATTTTGATTGTAGTTGTGTTAAATTTCATGTGTTATCAACTGCTGGTTCATCTCAGCGTTCACTTTTCAAAACAAGAGTTGCGTTACGAGCAAAAAAATCCCACCGTCTGTTAGCAGGCAAATTAAGGTGAAGCCTGAAAGGGTTTAAAGCAGCATCTCTCTTTGAGAGGAACGATTGAGCTCTCAACCTGCGACCTGCACATCGTGCACGTCAATCCGAACCTTCAGAAGCCTTGAGTCCAGATCTCCATCGCGTCTCTTTCTTCTGCTGAGAAATGAGATGGTGAAGTCTTGACTTTTGATGGTGTGTCCCGACCTCAGTGCAGAAAACCTGGCTTCACGAGATGAGACGTTTTCTTCTGTCTCTTCCAGCTTACCCGGCCCCCCCCGTCAGAACGGGCCCCCGGCCGGGCGGCCCCGGGCCCTACCGTCTGGCCACCATCTGCCTGGCCACGCTGTGCGCCGTGCTGCTGATCTCCATCATCGCCGTCACCAGTGAGCAAAAAACTCACCCATTTTGGAGGATATTGAATCTTACAATTCAAGAGGAAAATAGTGGCTTGTTTTTTTTGTGGTTTCTGTCACGAGACCACTTCCCTCTTTGCTCCCCCACCAAACAGATGCCAGTATATTAATTACTTTCCACAGGTAAGAAGGAACCTCAGAGAGACGCAGGAGGCACCTCAGAGATGCAGAAGAAGGACGCAAACACGTCGGCGCTGACCGCCGCCATCAGCAAGCTGCAGCAGGAGAAGGAGGAGCTCCAGGCCAAGCTGGACCTCATGGTGGCCAGCAAAGGTACACGCCTCCATGTTTGTGCATCTGTACAATCCTCTAGAACTGTGCATGACTCAATATCTCTCCCTCATCAGTCCCCGAGGTGACCAAACCCCCCACCAGGGCCTCCACAAGGGCCCCCACCAGGGCCCCCACCAGGGCCCCGCCCGTCTGCCCCCCGGACTGGAGCCTCTTCAACAACAGCTGTTACTTCATCTCCAGGACCACCAGGGATTGGCCTGAGGCCAAGTCCTTCTGCCAGAGCCAAGGAGCTCACCTGGCCATCATCCTCACGGCGGAGGAGCAGGTACGGTTCTGCTGCATCCAGAGGCCATCCATACTGTTGCCACGGAGATGGAGCGCCACTTGCATTGCTTTATGAAGTAAAATGAAGCGTTCCGGTGCTCCACGTGTTTCCTCTCAGACGTTCCTGTGGGATCTTCTCCCCAGAGGCCACTGGAACTCGTTCTGGTTTGGGATCACTGACGAGCACACAGAGGACCAGTGGAAATGGGTGGACGGCAGCGCGCTGGTTGGAGGGTAGGTTTGTTTCTTTCGCAGCTGATCTCGACTCCTACCGAGGACGATAAGTGTCTTAATGTCCACCAGGGGGCGCCTCCCCTGATTGTATAGGAAGCTATGGGAGATTTGATCAGATTTAAACACACAGGTGTAGTCCAATCTGGGAATTAACCATTTTTTTTACAGCTTTAACCTTTTCACGGTGTGTTATTCATTTTAAATATTGTTTCTATCGTGTTTCAATGTTGCCTTGAATTATACGTTAGATGATTGTCAATTCAAAGATTTTTTTGTAAGTGAAGAAAAGTTCATCACATCACATGTCACTCAGCTGACGCTTTTACCCAAAGCGACTTGCAATAAGTGAATTTCAACCGTAAGGAATCAAACTCGGAAGAACAAGGAACAAGAAAGTAAATAATGGGATTTACAGCTTGCTGTTCCATCATTTGGGTTTTTATAACCTTCAACATACAAACGTGCATGAATAATTACGTTAAATACAGCATTCCCCACATACAAAATATCTGTGAAAATCACGACACGTGATGTCACGGCACGTTTTGAATGGGTCTAAAAAGGAAGCCTGCATTACATGCAAAAGTTACAACACAGATGTTTCCACACGCGTGCACACTGAGGAGCACGGACCTCCCAGAGGAGAGGGGGAAGTGGACCTCAACAAGCTACATCCTGTGTTACTGGACGGTCATCCCTGAGGCAAGGAACATTTAGGGGGGGGGTCATTAAAAGAGGAAGTGATGTTCCTCGTCTCCAAAGACAGAATCCTCACAGCCTCTTGAGAGGTTTGGACCCGGGCGAAGGGAGAATGGATGGATGGATGAACATTTTTGGACAGCTCGAGGGTCGTCGATGCCGAAGGAGGCCGAAGACGTGCACATAAGGTCATAAGGTCTCCGCCCCTCCTGAGGACAGCCGGCGTCCTCCTGGTTCACTCACTGAATGCTGCGGGGTTTTGTTCTGCTGGTCGGACTCAGAGGAACTGGAAGGCAGCTCTGTGTCTCCTTGCCTTTGGTCTGATGTTCCACAGGACCATGTGTGTAGCTGTGAGAGGCCTCGTGCACGCTGGTAAACTCTGACCTCTGACCTCTGATGAGTCCGAGACTGAAGAAACACCAACACGCTCGCTGCTGTCTTCTGTATTTTGTTCCTTTCCGTCTTTCCGCCAACTCAACAGATTTCTAATAACCATCTGATTCATCTTCCTCATTTGAAAATAACGTTTGGTCCTTCTGCCACGTGCTTTCCTCCGCTTCCTCCTTTCCTGCTGAGGATCTTCTTCGTGGTTTCCTCATAATCTTCCTGCTCTGATGTTTGTGGCGACATTTCACATTCATTTGAGTATTTCATCTTTACCCTCCAACCTTAAACCTTTATTCAGTTTACATCCCGTTTTGTACCTGCCGAACCTCTCTGTGCAGGTTCTGGGAGGTGGGCGAGCCCAACAACCACATCGACGAGGACTGCGGCTACATCGTGAAGACGCTCGTGCTGGAGCGCGTGGCCATCCGGAGCTGGTACGACGCGCCGTGCACCATGTACCTCCCCTTCATCTGTGAGAAGGAGATGGGCCGCGGCGCCAGCACCGCCACGCCCCACTGAGGACGCCGGCAGACCGGAAGAACTCTTCATCGTTCTGAGCTGCTGCTCCTCGTTTATTCCCTTTTGTGTTCCCTTTTGAGTTTTATATACTGTATATATAAACACATCCATCATCAAATTGATTTAATATCTGTAATAGATTCATCGTGAGTGTTGTCATGGTGACACAGGTGATAATTGGAATCAGGCGCTGAGCCGTTCTTTTGATTGGGTTTTGATTTTGACATCAATCAAACGTTTTAAATGATGTGCTAAAAATGTCCTGTGCATCTCGTAAATGAATAATAATAATTTCTTTGTTGGTTAATTGGATTTTGTCACGTGGAATGGAAACGATTTCCCCCGTTGCTTCACACTGCAGCAGACCTTGTTGTTGTTGTTGTTGTTGTTGTTGTCCAGCAGGTGGCATTACTCACACTAGTCGTCCACCTGTTGACTCCACTGCACAAAGTCTGCAGGCCTCATTCAATGTGGAGAAAACACAGAGAAACTTCAGTGGATCGTTCAAATACATCTTTTATGTGCATTTTTCTATTCAAGGAGACGTATACAAGATTTCCTCCTTTCTCATATTTCTGATTTTTGGATACAAAATGTAAAATGGCTTCAACTGTCTGACTGTTTTTCTATGAAAATAAAGCAAAAATATGAACAGAAAAATGGTGTTAACCATGTGATTCACTCTCCTCCGTCTCCTGTACAAGAAGAAAACAGCTGTTCTGATCTTTGTTAAGCAAAGCAGTTCCATTCAATTAAATAATCTATTCAAACATGTTCTATGTACAAATAAATCTTAAATAAATAAATCATTTTACAAAGGATGACTTAAAGAATACACAAAGTGAAACACCATCGTTAAACACTGATTTCCGCCCGACGGCCTTCACAGGAACCCGGTTGTGTAGTAAGGTGTGTTGTGTGCGGTTTGTGTTCATTCCTCCCTCCTGAGCTTGTTAGCTCAGCTCCTCTGTGTCAGCTCATTAGGCCAGATTACAGGAAAGCATCACCATGAATATATATATACTGCATATATATATATAGAGAGAGAGAGAGAGAGAAACAGATACATACATACATAGATCGGTATATACAGTGAATTTGCATTTAGGTAAACAAATAACACAACACAACGGAGAAGTCCTCATAAGTTCTGCAATCATTTCTCCGATTCATCATAAGTGGAAAGTGGAGCTTTAAACAAATATATATTGTGTTCAGATAAGGCTGCACAATCCTCCAAAAACACATTTGCTTTAGTATGAAAAACGATTGAACAAAGTAAAGCTTATTTATAAAGAGTAAAAATGACAATTATAGAAAACTGTGCGTAGATGAGAGTTCAGAGAGCGGTGTTGATGAGATCAAAGGTCGTGCAGGGTCACAGCGACACTACTTGCATAAACAAGTATCACTTCAGAGAAGAAGAAGAAGAAGAGGGGAGCACGCGACTTAACTCTAGACGCACAAATGTGACACCTAACGTGTTGGCACCGCTGAGCCTGTTGGACCCAACGTGCAGCACCTGCACATCTCTCACAACCCGTGGCGTCAATCACTGATGGAGGCGGGGCCGGAGGCGGGGCCAAGTGACGCTCAGAGGAGGCCTTTCAGACGCCGCCGACTTGCAGCTTCTGCCGTGTCCACCAACAAATGGTGGCGGAGTGTCTTCCACCACTGACATCTAACCGTGGACATCAGACACCTTCCTCCACTCCCTGTCGCGGGTCCAAATGCACCCGAGCGGGGCCCGGAGAGGGAGAAGGAGGCAGCTGCCACATTGCGTGAAGGTGTCATTCAGAGACCAGGGCCTTGCGTTTGAGTCCTGATCCACCTTCCCTGCGCTGTGGGTCAGGTGTGACGCACGCTCAGCCTGACCCGCTCTAATTCCCTAACGCGATTGCCCGTCCCCGGATATCCTGTTAGCCTCCGATTAACCGGGCTCAACCCATTAGCTGCGACTAACCAGTTCTCCCAGGCGACCCGTCGCGGCCTCCTGACAGGAAGCAGGCACAATGTCACAATGTCACCTCTCTCTTGTCAAATCCCCCCCCCCCCCCGACGACATTAAAATGACAGAGTTTTGAATAGGCTGATTAAGAAGAGTTTAGGAACCAGTTTTTATTTTGTTCTGGCTTTTAGTTAAAAGTATCGTAGTATTAAACATTTACCAATGAGTGTCATGAGTCACTTTACTTCCCTCCCTTCTCTCACTTTTCTCCTCCAGCTGTTCGCTTTCTCCTCCTGCCTTCTGCTCCTATTTTGTCTTTTGACCTTGTAACCTCCTCCCCCCCCAATCGGTTTACCTGCCTCCTCCCCCGACGTGCTGCCTCTCCCCGGTGCTTCTCTCTGCCTCTACCTTCCCTCTCTATTTCCATCTTTGAGCTTTATCCCTTCATCCCTTATCTCCTTCATCCCCTGCAATCCTCATCTGTTCTTCGCTGAAGGAGGAAGGGGGAGAGAAAGAGAGTTTCTCACAAGTGAGCCGTCGTTTATTCTGCCGGGGGAGAGCGTCGGAGGAGCCTGCGAGCAGGTAGTGCACCCTGGCACATTTGGAACCCCAGCAGAGCCGCTTCTTCTTCGGTGAAGAAGGAGAGAAGTGACCACGTCGCGTGGCAGAAGGTGAGTTTTTTTTTCTGTCACGCCTCCTCTTTTCAGGTGCTTCCTGGGCTGTTGGGGAAGCTGTTCTGGCTGAAGTCACACGCAAAAGGGTTTCGTTTTGCTTCTGTGAAGTTAAAGAGCAAAATGGAAGTGGCTTCACCGTGCGACACGGGAGAGTCATGGTGAACGTTCATAATATCCAGGATCTTCCACTCATGGGCCTCCTGAACCGGAGCTGCTCCTTGAGGCTTCTCGGTCGTTTCGGAGTCAGGTGGCAGAAGGCTCCTCTCACTTTCACTTTCACTTTTCTTAAAAGCATCTTGAAGAACATCAGAATCAGTCCAGTGAGGGATTGCATCCAAAGCAATGCTTCCTAAAGCCTCTGGAGGTTATCTTTGGACAAAGAGGATTGGTTTCTCAGGTGTGGCGTCAGTAAGCTGCAGCCTGATACCTTCAGCGTTCCTCACTGGCTCTTTGAATGGGAACGCTTCTGTGAAACGCTTTGGGTTCAGAGTAGAAACTTCTCATGCTTCTGCTTCTGCTGTCGTAGCTCCACATCTCCCTCCCGCCCAGTGGCTCTGATCCCGAGGTAAAGAGCAGTCGGTAATCGGATGACAGGAGATTGGACCGTAGAGCTTCCTTTAAGACCTGCTTTCCAGGATTGAGAGCCGTGTAGCACCGCTGCCCCTCCCATGTCCTCCCATGTCCTCCTATGTCCTCCTATGTCTTCCCGTGTCCTCCCGTGTCCTCCCATGTTCTCCTGTGTCCTCCTATGTCCTCCCCTGTCCTCTCATGTCCTCCCAGGCCTCCTTCTTCTGCTGGAGCCTGCATCCTCAATTATTTCTTTTCATGGATCAATTTAGTGTGAAAATGTCAGAAAACAATGGATCACATCTTCAAGTGTACAAGAGACATTTTAAGACATCAAACTTGATTTAAAATAAAGAAAAGTTTAAGAAGTTCAAACCCGGTTCAGCATTTCTGTTTCATGGTTAATTTCATCGCTGTACATAATTTAGGTTTTTCATTTTTACATTGTGTCTCCCACAAACTACCAAGTTGCATCACCAAGTATTTTATTAGTTATTGTGAGACGATTTTGGAATGTTGAAAGGGTTTAAGTCATTTTCTCTAAGCGACCAGATTATAATTTTCTCTCCTCGATGACATCATTCGTGCAGAGTTTTGGTTTAGAGAGACTTTCTTTGGGCTTGGTCTTGCGGCTCATGTTCTTAAAGGGAGAGAAAAGGAAGTAAAGGACGTTTAAACACAAACGTCTCTGCTTGCTGTTGCGTTACATCGTCAGCGTCGGACAGCGACGGGTCCAAAACGACAACTAGAGCTGACAAAGCTGATGGAAGTCAACAAAGTACCCAAAAGTGATTTAAAATGAAGAGTCTCTGCATGTCTGGAAATGAGAAGCTAATCCCAAAGCAGCAGAGCTGCTCACATTCCTTCAGTCGGACCCCAATCAGAGGAGGTTTGTTACAGTTTGCATGTACCAGGGAACTGGTGATTGGAGCGTGATGATAAAGTCATTGAAGAAAAAAAAATCTTGCGGGAATGCTTCAACATCACATGCTTCGTCTTTCGTTTCCTGCTAAAAATAATATTTTCTTCCCTTTTCCAACCCTGTGCCTGCTATTCTTTGTGCAATCTGTCCGTTAAGCCTTCCTCATTCTTCTATTTATTCCCCCTGTGAACACTGTTTTCCCCTCTAATCCAGGTCTTTTCCTTATTATTCTTGTTCTTCTCTCTCGTATATCATGGCAGGACCAGTATGACAGATAATTGTATTACAACTTTGGTTGAAGAAGGGATTAGATCTGTCAGGTGTAGGTCTAATCCAGACGTGATGGTGTAACAGCGTATCTGGGTCACTCAGTGAAGGCCTCTGAGTAGCTAGTAGTTTGGCAGCAGAGGCTCTGACTTGTCGCTATGTAACATAACTAAAAGATGTTTTATCCTTTTCTCCTCTTTACTCCTGTTCTCTCCTTTCCCCTCTTTGATTGCAGATTGAAATTTTATTTTGTCCATCAGTTAACGGTCCTAAAAGACTGTTACCATGGCAGCTGAGAAAGCTGAGATTGACGCTCTGAAAAAGGAGTGCGATGGCCTCCGTGCACAGATTGAGGTGAGTTATTTCACTCCAGCATACAGTACCACTACTTGCATCGCCATGTGAGAAACATCTCCAGGCCTTTAAATGAAAAAAATCAGTTTAATTGTTTGTCAGAGTCAGAGCAAAACATATCTTTCATAAACTATCTAATCGACTTCATCAAATCAACTTTAAACTGCTGATCAGGAATTGATATGAGATGAGGCAGATATGAGGTGTGATTCCCCATGTGACCACCAGGCGGCCCGCAAGGCTGTGAACGACGGCAGCATGACAGCAGCAGCAGGAGGGGCGTCCGAGGTGGGCCGAGTCCAGCTGAAGCTGAGGAAGACACTCAAGGGACACTTGGCTAAAATCTATTCCTTGCACTGGGCTGCTGACTCCAGGTAAGGACGAGGAGGTCGACAGGACCACAATCTGCTGAAATGTCAAAAGTAAACCGCGATCTCCTAAAAAGACCCAGTAAACCACCATCAGTTAGAGAGTCACAGTAAACCACCATCAGTTAGAGAGTCACAGTAAACCACCATCAGTTAGAAAGTCACAGTAAACCACCATCAGTTAGAGAGTCACAGTAAACCACCATCAATTAAAGAGTCACAGTAAACCACCATCAGTTAGAGAGTCACAGTAAGCCACCATCAGTTAGAGAGTCACAGTAAACCACCATCAGTTAGAGAGTCACAGTAAACCACCATCAGTTAGAGAGTCACAGTAAACCACTATCAGTTTGAGAGTCACAGTAAACCACCATCAATTAAAGAGTCACAGTAAGCCACCATCAGTTAAAGAGTCACAGTAAACCACCATCAGTTAGAAAGTCACAGTAAACCACCATCAGTTAGAAAGTCACAGTAAACCACCATCAGTTAGAGAGTCACAGTAAACCACCATCAATTAAAGAGTCACAGTAAACCACCATCAGTTAAAGAGTCACAGTAAACCCGCATCAGTTAGAGAGTCACAGTAAACCACCATCAGTTAAAGAGTCACAGTAAACCACCATCAGTTAGAAAGTCACAGTAAACCACCATCAATTAAAGAGTCACAGTAAACCACCATTAGTTAAAGAGTCACAGTAAACCACCATCAGTTAGAGAGTCACAGTAAAAAACCATCAGTTAAAGAGTCACAGTAAACCACCATCAGTTAGAAAGTCACAGTAAACCACCATCAATTAAAGAGTCACAGTAAACCACCATCAATTAAAGAGTCACAGTAAACCACCATCAGTTAGAGAGTCACAGTAAACCACCATCAGTTTGAGGGTCACAGTAAACCACCATCAGTTAAAGCGTCACAGTAAACCACCATCAGTTCGAGAGTCACAGTAAACCACCATCAGTTAAAGAGTCACAGTAAACCACCATCAGTTAAAGAGTCACAGTAAACCACCATCAGTTAGAGAGTCACAGTAAACCACCATCAGTTTGAGGGTCACAGTAAACCACCATCAGTTAAAGCGTCACAGTAAACCACCATCAGTTCGAGAGTCACAGTAAACCACCATCAGTTAAAGAGTCACAGTAAACCACCATCAGTTAGAAAGTCACAGTAAACCACCATCAATTAAAGAGTCACAGTAAACCACCATCAATTAAAGAGTCACAGTAAACCACCATCAGTTAGAGAGTCACAGTAAACCACCATCAGTTTGAGGGTCACAGTAAACCACCATCAGTTAAAGCGTCACAGTAAACCACCATCAGTTCGAGAGTCACAGTAAACCACCATCAGTTAAAGAGTCACAGTAAACCACCACGGTAAAGAAAAAAGCTTTATAACATGGTTGAATTTATTGTTGGAACTGATAGATGATTAAGAGTCAATGCCCTGCTGTGGTTCACTTGATCCACAGAGAGGTAAAAAAAAGCAGTTCGATAAGTCTTCCTTCTCTCTCTCAGGTCAATGGTCAGTGCTTCACAGGATGGCAAGCTTCTGGTCTGGGACACATTCACAGGGAACAAGGTAAGATCACAAGTCCATAAGTTATTAAATCAGTGTTTGTGGCGTTTATGGTGCAGAGACACACTGACATCCAGTGGTGGAGGAAGGATTCGAACATCAACATCAGCCTGTTCCGCTTCCTTCAACCATAGGCAACATTTAAGTTATCAAAACAATAATATAAACCCATTCACATCTACCTGAGGGAGCGCAAGGTGCCAAATAGAAAATCACTTCCAGGGTTAAGAACTCATCCACCAATCTGCACCTGAAGGAGGCCTTGAAAAAGCTAAACTACAGTGTCTGCTCCCCAGCTGGTTGCCGTCCCCCTAAAGTCGGCCTGGGTGATGAGCGTCGCTTTAGCCCCCTCCGGCAACCTGGTGGCCAGCGGCGGTCTGGACAACATGTGCACCGTCTGCAACATCAAGTCCGCCAGCCCCAAGACCCTCAGGGAGCTGGACGCGCACACAGGTGAGCGGGAAACTCAGCGCCGACCTTTTGCCTGACCCTAGGGTCACGTGACCTACCAGCGTGCAGAAAGACATGAATTGAATTGAATTTCTGTGGCACTGAGGTGTGGATTTTACCTCCCAGGTTACCTGTCCTGCTGCCGTTTCCTTAGCGACACTGAGATCCTGACAGCCTCTGGTGACACCACCTGGTGAGTTCATCATGTGGCCTTCAGAGATCAGTGATCAGTGCCACGGGAAACATCTGCAGTATGTGCTCGCCTCGTCTTCATTAACTAACAGTGAATAATGTTGAATTAGCATGTGTTCAAATGCTAGACGACATACAGTGAGCACAGGAGTCTATTCAATGTTTTAGTGAATTTGAGAACGAAGCGGGCGATGGTCACGCTGCTTCCTGTCCCTCTGCAGCTGTCTGTGGGACCTGGAGACCGGCAAGCAGAAGATCATCTTCACCAACCACATCGGAGACTGCATGTCGCTGGCCCTCTCCTCCGACATGAACACCTTCATCTCCGGAGCCTGCGACTCCCTGGCCAAGCTGTGGGACCTGAGGGAAGGGACCTGCAAGCAGACCTTCTCCGGACACACCAGCGACATCAACGCCATCTCCGTGAGCGCACGCCGCGTCGCACCCACACCCAGAACCGTGTTCGGCTTTAATCATAACCCCTCCTCTGGATGTTAGCTAAAGATTCTGCATTCGGCTTTGGATGATTTTCTCAGTACTTCCCCGATGGGAACTGCATCGTCACCGGCTCCGACGACTGCAGCTGCAAGATGTACGACCTGCGCTCCGACCAGGAGCTGATGAGCTACCAGGACGCCAGCCTGAACGCCGGCGTCACGTCCCTGGCGCTCTCCAGCTCGGGCCGCCTCATCTTCGCCGGCTACGACGACTTCAACTGCCACATCTGGGACTCGCTGAAGGGAGAGAAAGTTGGTGAGCAATTCAAGACGAACGCAACGCGTTTGAAAGTGACGCTCGTCCCCTGTCTCCTCCCTCCCTCGCCTCCTCTCCTCCCCTCCTCACCTCTCGCCTCCTCTACCTCGCCAGGTGTGCTCTCCGGCCACGACAACAGGGTGAGCTGCACCGGCGTCCCCGCGGACGGGATGGGCGTCTGCACGGGATCCTGGGACAGCTTCCTCAAACTCTGGAACTGAGGCCCCCCACCCGGGCCGGGGGCGGGCGGGTCGGAGGAGGAGGAGGAGGGAAAAGGACGGAGAGGTTCGGGACCACTAGGCGGGCGCAGGCGTTGGTGCGGATCTCCCTCTCCTTCTCTCTCCCTCTCTGCTGCCTCCTCGGGCCGTGCGTGCGAACTGCGAGAGGCGTCGCGTGGGTCACGTGGTGTGAATGGCGTCGGGGGGGGGGGGGGGGGGGGGGGGCGATGCGTCCCGCTGAGAGACAGAGAGTTTTATTGTTGTCAGGATGATTTAAACACTGAAGAGTAGCGCGTTATTCAGACCGAGCACGAAATAAGCTCCTATTGAGTGTCAATTAAACACGTGTAGATGTTTGACCATTAACAAAAAGGAAAGAACAGTTGAATATTGAAGATAAGACTAGAATTACAAATTGATTTTATTGTCTTCGACCAGTAAAGCCCTGCACTTATTTAGACGACAGATCGATATGAACATTTATTTAATAGATTAACACGTTAGAAAGGAGGGACGATGTACAGTGTATTTTTCTTTTGTTTTTCTGAGCGAGCTGCACCTACACACACTGTTCTTGTGAGGTAGAGCCGCCATCTTGGCTCTACCTGGAAACAACCGGCAGACACCCCCCCCCACCCCCCCCCCAAACCCCCCCCTCCCCACCACCCGTCTCAACGTGACATAAACGACGCCGTACCAAGGCGGACGAGAGGTGGACGGACCTGATACAAACCTTTAATCTTCATTTTACTCCCCTGGGTTCAGCTGCAGTTCCTCTGTAAAAAAAACTAATGTTTGTTAAAAACCTTTCTAATAAACATAGAATTCTGCATTATTACTGCGTCCCGGTCGTTCTTTCCTGCCTATGGGGGTCTATATATATGTATATATATATAATATATATAACCTTTGAAGGAGAGTTATGTTGGAAAACGTAATTCAACAGCAGAATATATTTAAATCGCAGAATCTAAAGTGTGAAGTTAGTTAAGTACACAGGTTCTACAGTAGTATTCCACTACATCACAGTAATATACTGGCAGGGTTGATATTTCACAGTATTCACAATGTATTTTACAGTAACTTACTGTGAATGAAATTCACTGTAAAGGAACACCGACAGTAACATTCTTTCTTGGGAATTATATTTCATAAATAAAGCTATTACTTAAAACAGAATAATAGATTAAAAATAAAAATGTGTTTTATAGTGAATATGATGTGCAAACATGTGTTACTATTTATAAGTGGGTTAGTTTAAGTAAGGATTATCCTCACTGGTGCATTCAAGTACCGACCACCTGAAGACCCCCCTGGACCCCCCTGCTGTCAACAAGGCCTCCACTTTGTCCTCCAGCATCTGGACCCCCCCAGGAACCTACGCCAGCCCCCCCCCCTCCCCCAGTCTATATGAGGCGTTAAAATACCAAAGAAAGAATCACTGACAAAACTCTTACTGTGATTGAAATTGTAAATTAACATCTTTTTATTTCACATATTTTCACATTATTCTCAATGACAAGCGTTCTCTTTTTATTATTTATGTTCTTTCATCTTTTCAACACATTGATTCTAAAGACATTGAGGAGGAACAGAAGGAACGAAGGGATTCGGGGGGTTTGGGTTTGTCTTTTCAAGCATAAAGGAGAAATCAGAATGGGACACGACGAGGAGAAAGAGGGGGGGGGGGGGGGGAGTGCAGGTACTTCAGTGTCCAGGTGAGAGTGAGACACACCTGAGTGTGTAGCTGTGTTTGTGTACGACTTGAGTAATGGTTCGTGTTTCTTTCTCTGAGCGCATCCTCCTCTTTTGGTGCGTTTTTTATTTTATCTTTCAGTCGCTGCGTCAGTTTAAAGCTTCCTATTAAATCTCTACTTGTTTATCTCCTCGTGAACTATTCAAACTACAGTAACAGTGCATGTCAGGCTTATAAATTAGATATTTCCATGGTGCTCCCCTGCATGTGCATGAGCTGCATCAACCTACTCGTATGTGTGTGTGTGTGTGTGTGTGTGCGTGTGTGTGCGTGTGTGTGTGCATGTGTGTGTGTGTGTGTGCATGCGTGTGTGTGCATACGGCATCATCCCCCGACCTGTCCAGTGCATAATTTATTTAATCTTATTTTCTTTTTGCTTGGATATTTTCTTTTGTTTTTTCTTCTTTGTGATGATCTTTGCATCATGGCTCGTTCCCATGTATGGCGTCTCAGTCAGTGCTTGTGTGTGTGTGCGTGTGCGTGTGTGTGTGTGCGTGTGTGTGTGTGTGTCTGAATCATTCCCATGTCAGTTTCACAGGGCACTTGGGTTCCTGAAGTTATGGCCTGCAAAACGAGCCTGGTCGCCCAACTCCTCCTCGATCCTGCAGAGGACGAGATGGCACAAGGAGAGAGATTATTTAAAAAGCACATATATGTGGAAACACGTCTGACACGTGACCCTCTGCTCCAAAAAGTGTCTCCTGTGTCCTCGATGTGGTCCTGTGTTTGGCCCATCCATCCACACCAGGGAGTTTCTTTTCTTTTTACCCATACCCATTTTTCAAAAAAGTGTGTGTGTGTGTGTGTGTGTGTGTGTGTGTGCAAGCTTCACCGCACTGATTAGCGTTTATCGCTGGTTAATACCCCTGTAAATCTCTCCCCCCTGCGCCTCCCCCGCGTCTCCTCAGCGGTCCGATGGGATTACAGCGCTGAGCTGATGCCTCCTCCTCCCACCTCCTCCCTCGTCTTCCTCCTTTTGCCTTGCTGCTGATCTGCTCGGACACATGGGGTGTCGCTGTCGCCTGTCACGTTGTGTGATGCTTGGCGCTGAGACCAAAGCATTTTACATCATTACCTTGTTTTTGTTTTGTTTTATTGCAAACAGGTTTGAATGAAAATTGTTGATATTGAGACTTTGCAAAGTTTACGTTATGAGAGGAAATATATCTAGTGATGAGGAGAATTAAAATGTAGCCTAAATATAGTGCAATAGTTGGTTTTTGAACAACCCCAAACGATCGGGACGCAGGACACAAACAGCGGCGTCCTGTGTTCAAACGGTGAAGGGATGAAGCGCCAGGCGCTCTGACCTCATCAGCTGGTTGTACTTGGCCAGCCTCTCGGATCTGCAGGGTGCGCCGGTCTTAATCTGCAACACAGACGGGTCGAACAAAAGGTCAGAACCCACAGAGAGGAACCCGCGTGACCAAGGAAAACCACCGGGGGGGGGGTCACGTGACTTGGCGTCCCCCACCTGTCCGGTGCAGAGTCCCACCACCAGGTCGGCGATGAAGGTGTCCTCCGTCTCTCCCGAGCGGTGGCTGACCATCACCCCCCAACCGTTGGCCTGAGCCAGTTTACACCTGGGGGGGGACGAGGGATCAGACAGAACCGACACAAAGGACACAGCAAGAACACATTTACGCATCTCCCCACAGGCCTCTCTGTCGTCTCAGCCGAGGTGGACGACCTTCTTTAATCATCTGTATCTCCTGCAATCAGGTGGAGCAGGAGGTAGACGCCTATCTGAGGGGCGCCATTCGAAGGGTTTCTAAACGTACGCCTGGATGCCCTCGGTGACGGTGCCGATCTGGTTGACTTTGAGCAGCAGGCAGTTGCAGGCTCGCTCCTCGGCGGCTTTCTCTATCCTCTTCGGGTTGGTCACCGTCAGGTCGTCCCCCACCACCTGGATCCCCACCTGGGCCGTGAGACGGGACCAGGCCTCCCAGTCGTCCTGGTCGAACGGGTCCTCGATGGACACCACTGGGAAAGGAGGGAGGGAGGGGGCGGGTTGAAGAAGGTTCCTGTGGGGTTTAACCGACCCGCAGGCTCGGCTAGAAGACGCAGCGGCCCACCTGGGTAGTTGTTGACGAAGCCCTGGTAGATGTCCGCCAGCTCCTCTCCGGAGATGTGTCTCTCGGGATCCGGTGGGGACTTGAAGTCCAGGTCGTATTTCCCCTCGCGGTAAAACTCGGAGGCGGCCACGTCCATCCCGACCACCACCTTCTCCGTGAAGCCGGCCTTCTCTATGGCCGTCTGCAGCAGATCCAGAGCTGAAGAGATGGAGAGCAGGGAGCAGTGATTTAATGTCAAAACCCTCTTTATACGAGAGATCGCTCGTTTTCTCCACAGGCCCCGAGCGGCAAGGGAGGGTGAAGAAGAGGAGGTCTGTTGAGGGGAGGGGGCGGGGGAGGGGGGGGGGGGATTTCAACATTTTGTCCCTGGTGGTAACCAATGGCGACAGAAGATCCTCACCCTCGCTGTTCTCCAGGATGTTGGGAGCAAACCCTCCCTCGTCTCCCACGTTGGTGGCGTCCTGGCCGTATTTCTCCTGGATCACCTCCTTCAGCGTGTGGTACAGCTCTGATCCTATCCTCAACGCCTCCCTGAGGGACAGCAGCGGGCCGGAAAAGGGAAAGATTAAAGACCTCGGACATTGATTGTGGAGAAATAAAACTGTTTTGGGGGATAAATTCTTACTTGAAAGACTCGGCTCCAACAGGAAGGACCATGAACTCCTGCATGGCCAGTTTGTTGCCTGCATGAGATCCTCCGTTTATCACGTTAAAGGCCTGTAGGGGAGAGGTAGGGAGAAGAGGACGAGGAGAGGAAACAAGGAGATGTGAGAAGAGGAGGAAATCCATACACAAGAAGAAACAGAAAAGAGAAGAGAGGCGAGGGAATGAGAGGAAGGAGACAAGGGGAGACCAAAAACAAGGAGACATGAGTTTCAGTCTTACGGGAACCGGCAGCACCAGCTCCGTGTTTCCCGCCAGGTCGGCTATGTGGCGGTACAGGGGGACGTCTTTCTCCGCCGCACCGGCCTTACAGATGGCCAGGGACACCCCCAGGATGGCGTTGGCCCCAAACTGAGCTGCAGGACGGGATGGAAAAACAGCAAATTATGTATTATTCTTTATTCATTTCATGTTCTTATGCCACTTGGTATTTTTAAATACTTATCTTTATTTTTTATTTCAGTTACCTTTGAGGTCATTTATTACCATTCAATGTGGATCAAATTTTTGTATTTTTTGGCACAAAACCATCATTATCTGAATCATTATTCATTCCGATAGATGATGAATAATCCATTGAATTCATGTCACGTGTTCTTAAATCCTCAAACATTCTCACTCATATTTTGTAAAAACAAAGAATTACCAACACAAAGCACATAAAAAACATCCTCGTGCTGTTGCTCTGAGGAATCTCTCTTTAATCTGCATATAATTGTGTTTATTCCAACGAGGGCAGCAAAACAATTGAAAGCATTTCACAGAACCTTCAGCTCCGCTTTAGTCCGACAGGCTGCGATTTATTGCCTCCGTCACTGCGGCTTCACTCGCTGCCTCAAACCATGAAGCAAATGAACCGCAGATGTTTGCAAAGCTTAAACCGTTCAGTGTGAGATGGTTCTGGAGGAGGAGCAGGAGGCGGAGGAAGAGGAGGCATGGGAGAAGGGAGATGAGGTTGAAGAGAAGGAGGGGCAGGGAGGGGAGGGGGATGAGGAGGAGGAGGAGGAGGAGGAGGAGGAGGAGGAGGAGGAGGAGGAGGAGGAGGAGGAGGAGGAGGAGGGGAAGGAAAAGGAGGTGAATGAGGAGGAGGAGGAGTTTAAATGATGTTTTTGACTCACATTTGTTTTCTGTTCCGTCCATCTCGATCATCATGTTGTCCAGCTGCTCCTGCTCCGCCACACTGATGCCCTGCCGACGCACAATCACACAAACACACACACACACACACACACACAGGTGGAAATAAAAATGAACTTCACTGTGACCGGAGGTTTTTAGATGAGTGACACACATCTTTTCGGATCAATTTTAGGCTGAAATTTGATCCCATTCACAGAATAATTCACTGTTTATCTGTGTGAGAAACACTGGAGGCTTTATTACATGTGACATTCCACCAGTCGTGTGTTTGAGTAATTGAATTATGTGTTCAGTAACTTTATTACAGCATCATGTGACCAGCCGATAGTGACACCTGATTCTCTTTAGGGTGGAGTAATCCTCTCCTGATGGAGTAAAGGCATGACTATAATATGGAAAAAACTCGGGAACACCATGAAATAATAATAAATCCTCATCTGTATCTCCACACACGCCTTCCTACGTCAGTACCCCCCCCCCCCACCACCACCACCACCACACCCGCCTCTTCTGAACAAATAGCCGAATCTCCAAGGTTTTCCTTTAAGAAGCAGCCGCGCGGCACCAACGACTTACGGAGGCTACGAGAGCGGGACCCAGGGTGTCGTTGACGTGCCCGACGGCCTTCAGAACACCTGCAAGAAGAAGAGAGCACAAACGAGGGAGTTACTCTGCAGCGGATGGGAGAGCAGAAGGACGAGGGGGGACGTTTCCGTCCAACACCGAATGCCCCTGGTGCGTGGTTGAGTCCTTCCGGCTCTCACCGCACGTCGGACATCGCACCGCGGGGAGGTCTGAACATTAAGCTCGGGGGGGACATTTATGGTTACGCCCCCTTGTGGTGACAAACCACGCGACGCAACGCACCTCGGCCTCCGTTCGGGTACCTTTGCCTTTGTAGCGGCTCTTGTCTCCGTCTCGGAGCTCCAGGGCCTCGTAGATCCCCGTGGAGGCCCCGCTGGGCACCGCGGCCCTGAAGAGACCTGAGGGCCGGAGACGTTACTTCACCATGAGAGGAAAACAGAGTGAACGAAACCCCCCCCCCCCGCCCTCCCCTCATGTGAATCAAATAAGCATCTGTCAGTCACCTCTGACATCTGTCTTGTGTGGTTAAGGGTTTAACGGTTCATTTGTATCTTTAGTCAACGAGAAAACCAACGTGGTCGTGTTGTTTTGCTTTTCATTGTGTCCCTCGTCACCTTTCTCCGTGCAGAGGTCCACCTCCACGGTGGGGTTTCCCCGGGAGTCCAGGATCTCCCTGGCAACGACGCTGACGATGGACATCCTGGGAGACGTGCGGAGGGAGAAGAGGCTTAGCGCTCAGGAGGAAAACAGGGGTTATGGAAGCTTCAGGTTGAAGACACACACACACACACACAGGGGGAACAACCTGTCGCACAAGATTTATGGTTGAAATCAAAGCTCTCCGTTGAGACGTCCTGTATGAAGCATGAAGCTCACGGCTTCCCTCCAGAGGGGGAACGGCCTGAGACTACAGATTCCCGTCCCATGGTGCATGTACAGAGCTTCAAGGCCCTCACGCCTCTTCTTCTCTGCTGAGGACTTTGCACCTCCTGAATCATCTCATCATCAAATACCTCTTCACTCGCAATGTCCCTTCCTGTCCGTCCTCCGGTCCAGAAACACGACAGAATCCAACATCCCGGAACATCTACGTTTAGTTATCTTCATGTGCTTCACCAGATGTTCCCTCTGCTTCTACGAGGACCAATTCGACTCCGAGATGTTTCAAGGAAAGAAAAACCAGAAGACCCAAACACCAGTTTGTGGGGGGGTCGGTTCTATCTGGGTCTTTGTGGGTTCTTCCTTTGGCTCTTCATTGCTGCGTCCCCTCCTCCCCCAGGAGAGACGAATCCTGCTGAGCGCTACTGCAGAGAAGATGCTATTCCACGCTTTGGAATTGCCGGTTTATTAATAAAAAGATTTACAGGAGGAAGCTTAACCCTCCACGCAACTCAAACAAAGTGAATGAAGTACAGCAAAGTGCTTCTGAGCTGCATCTCGTGTGTTTGTGGATGTCGGTCATGTCTCATAAGTCCTACTGCTCCTCAGCGAGCTGAGCACCAACACGAAGAGGAGAACAAGAGGGAGAACAGGATGGATGTAAAGATGAATAATGAGGTCATTTCGCTGTACAGTGTGTTCTGTTAGTCCCAGTCAACGGACTAAAAACATTCAGTTATTTTCTCCTCCCTGACGTTGGAGTCACGCGACGACATGTCAGAAAAGGGAGTTCTTGGAGAATGAATACTTCATGGAATCTGTGAGCGATCTAAATCCGGCAATATGGCGTGCTTCATGCAGGGGGGGGGGGGGGGTGTCTCCTCTTTCCTTCCCTTAGTCCAAAATATATATGGTTTCTTGTTTTTACAAAAATCAATCCAGTAAAACAAAGAGCTTCTTATGGCACATCCGATTTGCAAATGAACACGGCTGAAATATTTCAACGTGACGCTGTAAATAAGACCTAAACCACATTGGCATGCTAACATGCTAACGTGCTAACATCGCTAATCAGCGCGTCACACAAACTACAGCCGAGCCATCGGGTTTGATTTGACAAACATATGGACATGTCTTATCATGTGTTTTTTATTGTGGCTCAATCAGCGGTGGACCGAGCCGTCCTCGTCCCCTGAGCCGTCCCAGGACGTTCCACGATGATCCCCTCAAACGCCGTCACGTGACTCACGGGTGTCACGGGCACGGCACCCCGGCACCACGTTTGTTTTCAGTATTTTAAGCAACTTAACGGTTAAAATCGTGATACAGTCTTGAATGTGCAGAGTCATCATCCGCAGGCCTCTTTGCTGCCTGATATGAGAAACTTTGGAGGGATTCGGGGTCGTTTTTAGACGGTAAAAGAGCCAGAAAAGTAACTCTGAGCTTTCGGGTCGAGGACAAACATCCAGATGGATTCATCTGACTCATCGTCCTCCATTCTGTGATTGTATAATTGAATAATGACATCTTGTCAATAATAAGCATTAAATAGCACCATCTCTTAAGTCATTTTATGTAAAGAGCCCAAAAAAAGGACGAAACACAGAAGTATTTTTTTTTACGTATTGATTTAGATTCACAGTCTTGTGAACTTTAATGTGGATGTTTGACACTGTGTTCTATGTGTGTATATACAGTATGTGCGTACATATAAGATTCTATATTCTAAACAGATTCTATATTCTAAACAGCAGTGAGTTCAAACTATTATCTCTGCTGTTTGTGCTGTGTTACGTAAGCTCTACAGCAGCAAGGAGGGGGGGGGGGGGGGGGGGGACACCCATGAACGCACCACACCTTCAGGAGACTGCAGTGCTCAGCAGAACTACACGGAGATGCCACGTGAGGGGGGCGAGCCGGGGGGAGGAGACTCGGACAAGACTTGTATCTACAGTGGGTTTGCATGTAGGAAGGGGGGGGGGCAGATAGATGGGAATGATTTACAAGAAACGTCTAACAAGATTTATTCAGTTGCACAAGGGTGGGGGTGGCAGGGGGGGGGGTTATTTTTTACCAGTATTGGCTGTGTTGAACGTAGTTCTATTTACCATATTAATTACTATATCTAATCATATAGAGACATCAATTAGGATTTTTCTTGGGACTTGTTTGCCTGACAGTGAGAAAAATAAAAATGAATTGTGGGAAAACAAAGAAAACGCTGCAACGTATTTTCATGGGCGACTCCTCTGCTCCCATAGACGTCTATGAGGAAATGACTCTACTTCTGTGTAGTGACCAGCAGGGGGCGACTCCTCTGCTCCCATAGACGTCTATGAGGAAATGACTCTACTTCTGTGTAGTGACCAGCAGGGGGCGACTCCTCTGTTCCCATAGACGTCTATGAGGAAATGACTCTACTTCTGTGTAGTGACCAGCAGGGGGCGACTCCTCTGCTCCCATAGACGTCTATGAGGAAATGACTCTACTTCTGTGTAGTGACCAGCAGGGGGCGACTCCTCTGCTCCCATAGACGTCTATGAGGAAATGACTCTACTTCTGTGTAGTGACCAGCAGGGGGCGACTCCTCTGCTCCCATAGACGTCTATGAGGAAATGACTCTACTTCTGTGTAGTGACCAGCAGGGGGCGACTCCTCTGCTCCCATAGACGTCTATGAGGAAATGACTCTACTTCTGTGTAGTGACCAGCAGGGGGCGACTCCTCTGCTCCCATAGACGTCTATGAGGAAATGACTCTACTTCTGTGTAGTGACCAGCAGGGGGCGACTCCTCTGCTCCCATAGACGTCTATGAGGAAATGACTCTACTTCTCTCTTGATTTATTCCCTCAGTAAACATAGTAAACATGAGTTTATGGTCTCAGTAAGCAGTTGTCGTTGTTGTCAATGATGCTAAAAACCAAGATGGCAACGGACAAAATTCCAAAATCAAGGTTTCAACACTTCCACTTCTTACACACAGTCCACACTGAACTAAAGCCAAACCTTGAGTTAAGATTCAATAGAAAGAAGTGAAAGAAAAGCATTTTAACATCAAAGAGCTCAAACTCAACGCGTGGTGCACTTCCAGAAGCCTCGACGTCTGAATTAACAAAAACCCAAAGAATCGATTTGAAGGGAAACATACGTGGAGAGAAAAGGGGGAGAAACAAATGAAGAGTCAAAAGAGAAAGAGATGAGGAAAGAGGACAGACAGATGGATTTAAACACTAGTATATGCCAAGAGAGAGAGAGAGAGAGAGAGAGAGAGAGAGAGATGGCCAGAAGGAAGGGCAGGAGAGAGAGAGGGGTGGGGGGGGAGTGGAGAGCAAGTGGAAAAGGGGGCATTGCGAGAGAGGGGGAGATGAATAATTAAATGACCCTGTTTGGCTGGAGAAGAGGAGAAATGGAGGAGGAGGAGCCAGATGAAGAGGAGCACACACACACACAGAAGAGGAAGTGGAGCCGTCTCACACGTACGCTTTAATGTGTTCAGATTTACACTCTTATCACAAGTACTCTGATACACACACACACACACACACACACATCTCTGTGTCTTCCATGTTAGATATCAACAATCGCACACACACACACACACGTACGTTTGATTCAAAGATGAGTGACTGCGAGATCACACACACACACACCCACGCTGCACACAAAATCCTATGAACACACACATGCCCACGCCTGCCATATTGAAAAAAATAATTAACCATCTGACACACACACACACACACAGACACACACGCTCCTGTGCCGGCACATTAGAACACACAAACACACCACTCAATGTACCGAGGACTCAGCTCTAATTGACTGCAGGGTCTCCTCACACACCTGAACAGACACACACTGCACACACACGTACACACACACCTGAACAGACACACACTGCACACACACGTACACACACACCTGACAGCCATTTGCCAAGAAATCGGTACACGCAATAAATGCACACTCACTCTGTTTTTTCCAAAAAAATCCAACATGCAAACACACACACACGCACAAACACACCACGCATATGTTCTTGAAAAGAAATCAACCATCCAACACACACTGCAGGAGACGCTCGTACACACACACAGAAGGCTCCTCTTGCCAGAACGCACACCCACTCATCTCTTCACACACACATGAAGCATAATCACGTTCGCACACACGCACACACACAGTAACACCTCAAACTGACGGTATAGAATACGCACACACACACACACACACACACACACACACACTGTGCTTTCCTGTCACGTGCAAATATCCACACACATATTTTCAAGAGCACCAGATAAATGTATGAAGTAAGACCAGGGACACACACACACTCACACACACACACGTACAGTGACACACAGCATCACTCTGCAGCTTCTCAGTATGAAATCATCAGGAAATGAAAAGCAACGGATGGAAAAGAACACATTTCAAAAGCCTTTAGGATGAAAAGAGGAAGAGGAGGATTTCCTTCCTTTACCTGCCGCCTGTGTGTGTTCTGTCTCTCACGGCAACCCAGAAAAATACTGGAGGACGCAGAGAGAGAGAGAGAGAGAGGAAAAACAAGAGAGGAGGAGGGTGAGATCTGTGGCAAAGAGGGGAGGGGGGGGGGTGACTCAGAGGGAGATGGAGAGAGAGGAAGAGGAGGAGAAGAGGAGGGTTAATTAAATAGGAGGAGATGGACGGAGGGGTCTGATGGAGGGATAAGGACGGGGTGCAGAGGCTCGTCGCCCCACGGAGGAGGTAAAAATAGACGAAGAGAGGACCGGCTGTGTGTGTGTGTGTGTGTGTGTGTGTGTGTGTGTGTGTGTGTGTGTGTGTGTGTGCGTGCGCGTGCATGGCTCCCTGTTCTTCTTCTGTGGTGCTGCAGTGGGGTTCGGCCGCTCGTGTATACAGTTACATAATCCATCCCTCTCCACCAAGCTCATGATGAAGCTGTGTGTGTGTGTGTGTGTGTGTGTGTGTGTGTGTGTGTGTGTGTGTGTGTGTGTGTGTGTGTGTGTGTGTGTGTGTGTGCGTGCGTGCGTGCGTGTGTGCGTGTGTGTCACCATTTAAACAACAATAAGCAGCAGAGAGCCCTGTGCTGGCAGAAGCAGGTGCTCTGAGCTCACCTGAACGCCCCACCATTGGCTTGTGTTGAATCTCCAGGCCACCTCGATGCTGCCCTCGAGCAAGGCACCACCCAAAGCTAATCCATGCTAACTAGTAGTGATGCATGTGTTTGTGAGGATGAGATTCACGCTAGCAGATCATCAACCAGTTCATGCGACATCTGACAAAAAGACACCACGTCATTTTGTTTTATGAAAAATAAAATGACCACACAAAATAGACCGGGTCATTTTTTTTCATTTACCTTTCTGCTAAACTGTGTAATTTCAGGAGAGAAGTTTATTTGGAGCTCGGCGTGAGCAGTGGAAATCGACCTGGTGGTGTCTTTTTGTCAGATGTCACTTTGATGCCTGCATGAAGTTCATCCGTATGAACACATTCATCACCATCCATCACGGGCCAAAAGATGACATGAGTGGGTGGAGCTACGTGACTAGACAACTGAATCGTCACTATTAACTTCCATGACGTGAAAACACACAAACAATTCCCACACCAGACATCGCCATGGCAGCAACCCTGTCAATCAGCCTGTAGCCCCGCCCCCGAGAGAGAGGTCGAGTCCCTTTTTCTGATGGACTTCTATACAAACAGAGCGGAGTCATCACATCAGAGGGAATGTTTTAAGACTCTTCCTCATCACACAAACTGTTTGTAACAGTTGTGTTGCTATGGTTACCCGCAGTTTACCTTGTCGGTGGACGTCCGGGGCCGTAGGGGCCGACACTTGAAGGCATCATCATTGTTTTTTTGGTGTAATATATCTGTACCAACACAGTGAATATTATGTTATATGAATCATAACTATATCCCGATTGAGACGTGATTAGTTCAACTTCCTTTGTGCACGTTGAGCTGTGTGCTTCCTGCTCTAAAAACAGACTGGTGGAGCTGTTGATGGCGCCCGGAGGCCGACACTGATACACATCGACAGGCCAACGGGGCGGAGCCAGCGTGCGTCTCCTGTGTGTCTCCACGTCTTTGTGTGCTACCTTGTGTATTGTGGAAATGTTTCTGCACGGGTGGGTATTTTCATCTTGGTGAAGCAGTATTTTTTATTTATGAGTATTTCTGTGTGTGTGCACATGTGGGTCTGTGTGTGTGTGTGTGTGTGTGTGTGTGTGTGTGTGTGTGTGTGTGTGTGTGTGTGTGTGTGTGTGTGTGTGCACATGTGTGTCTGTGTGTGAGTGTGAGATAATCGATAATTAAACTCCTGAGTTTAATGGGATTATCGTTGGGAGACAAGCAACACAACGTCCTTGACATTCATCACCCCGGTTAGCCACGGGAGAGAGACTGATAGAGAAGAGTGAGAGAGAGAGAGAGAGAGAGAGAGAGAGAGAGAGAGAGGAAGACAAAGGAGGGGAATGATGAAGAGGAGAACGAGACAAACCGGGAGGCAGCAAAAAAAAGAGAAGACAAAGGTGGAAAAAAAGACCAAGTGAGGAGAGATCAAAGTGCCATGAAATGCTTGTGAAGCGAGAGAGAGAGAGGACTTAACGGAGAAGTGCCTTCGCATTGTAATCACCTCATTTTCTGCTGGGT
This sequence comes from Pungitius pungitius, assembly GCF_949316345.1. NCBI lineage: Eukaryota > Metazoa > Chordata > Actinopteri > Perciformes > Gasterosteidae > Pungitius > Pungitius pungitius. The sequence continues at coordinate 17,091,007 of NC_084916.1, forward strand.
TATCGCTGAAGGTCGACTGGCCTTTCCCCTTAATGAGCTCCCCTCCAATAACAGGACCAAGACGGCTATGCTACAGATCTTACAAATATTTTAGCAGAAAAGTATAGTTAGTGTCTGGAATTGACGCAAACACAACACACTACACACACACACACACATTTAACTGTAACATGTTACTGCCGCTAGAGTTGATATTAGTTCTCAAGTTGTTTTTTTAAAATTATTTATTCTCATGTTGTTTTCATTTATAAGCAATATCTTGCAAAATAGTTTTCTTCGGGATTACAGTTCTCGTTTATTTTATCTTAGATTATTTTATTTTGGGTTAAGGTTCAAACAGTCTGTCCTTCATCTCCCTCTGGTGGTCACTGAGGAATTTTCTGTCTGTTCCACTTACTGAGCCATTAATAATGTGCAAACAGACAAAAAGCCATGACGTTAGTCGTTTTTAAGCTAGACAATATACCACAAATATCTGGTTAAACCTCAGTGAAATTTCAGCCTAAAGATACCTTCACATTCTAAATAAACACAGAGAAGATGCTGACTGTACGATCCCCAATGTTGCCTTCAGGGACCTTATGTCAAATTGGGGGGAGAAATTATGTATTTTTCTGGAACGGGTCATTATATTTCTATCAGAAAATAATGTAATCTGCCCCTTTGTATGAACCTCAAAGGTATGTATACGGTATTATGGATAGATCAAAAGTGGCATTACGTTTTTACGTAGAGGCCCCCACTTCCACTTTAGCGTCAATAAATCTAGAGGAACCCGAACACACCAGAATCACATTTCCGGCTTCCGCGCCGAAGAGAACGGAAGTTTACTGGAAGCACATGAACGCAGCAGAACGTTACCGTCAACCCTGAGGCTGGAAGAGACGAGGTAGAAACTCTTACGGTCCTTTACTGTGATTTACCCAATATGTAATAATGAAACATAAGTTATATATTATATAATGTTATACATCGGAGCAACTCTTTCGGTTTTTATGTGACAACTATGGCGGTTAGCCCGCTGGCTGCTAACTATGCTCATAGCTGTCAAAACAAACTGTTTCACTTAACGTTAGCTAACTCTTGCTAGCTTCTTCTGTTAAATCTCTGAAAACATGTTGCCGGTGTTTGTGAACCGGGGAAACTTTGTGTTTCAGTGTGTCGACGTACGCGTCAGGTTGTTCGTTATGTTCGTGTCATTTTGATTTTAAAACTGGCTTTTTGTTTGTTGTTGTTTTGGGAGGGCGTCTGTTAGCTCCGCCATAGCCACCGACACAACTTAACGTAACGCTAGCTAACGTGTGCTAGCTAGCTAGCTAGTGGACTTTTAACCGCCTTTAAATGCCGCTAACGAGTGAAAAACGACGCGCCAGCCTTCGATACGGACCACAGTCCGCTGTTTGTAAGTTGTTGCTACTGGGACTCGAGTATCGGCACAGCGGCTCGTCTTAGTGGAAATGTCCCTAAGAGAACAGTTAAATTTAAGTATCGGCATAATCTAAAAAAAACACGGTATTTTGAAAAGTTATAAAGTGTGTCTACTGTTGTGAAAATGTATGCACACCTCATAGACAAATTAATAAACTAACCTATAGACATGACTAGAGCTAGAAAGTACACTGTGATTGATTGAAATCTTCAAATATTCTTGTACAGTCCAAATCCCAAATATACAAATGAAAATGAACCCTCACATTTGAGGAGCTCACAAATATTTGACACTTTTCCTTGTTTGACTACTCTGAAGGATGATGGTATCTGTTCGACTGATCAATACTTCAACTAATCTTATGTAAACTTTTAGTAACTTGTGAATTAAGTGCTTCTGTAAAAGGCAACACTTTGTAGAGTTAAAGAATAGTACGAATATTGATGAATGTTGATGTTTAGCTGCATCTCCGAGACAAAAGATGCATTTAACAGCGTGTAGAAGAAAACAACATTTTAAATACTTTGCATTTCCCCAGAATCGCCTGCATGTGTTTTTTGGATCTCTTGGGATTCCCTGAGTCTTAACTGTTGTCACCAGTTAGCTTCTCCCTCACTAATCAGCTGAGTGCTGCCGCTGCCAAAAGGGCTCCGGACAAAGAGCCAGTGACCAGGCGGCAGCCCGTGACCCCTTTTCCACCATTGTCCGGCTTAATGAAGCGCCGGCCAGTCAGTGCGAGTCACATGGTCTCCGGCCCGGTGTAAACCAGAGTTCTCCTCCAAGAGAGTCCTTTAGGAGTCAGTTTATACCCACTTCAGTATCATTCAATCTATTTTTTGCTACTTTACCGTTACCATATATTTACGTTTTAGTTTAATATGATATCAATTTTGCAATACTGAAATTATTGTCAAATTACTTCATGAGTAGTTTGATTGTGTTCATGGGAGGGGGGGAGGGGGGGTTGTGTGTTATTTGGACCCAAATGTTGTATTTCAATAACAATAGACTCGCGGTGCATGATTCGGTCCCTCTCCTGCCTCCTCAGATGCAGACCATAAAGTGTGTGGTGGTGGGTGACGGTGCTGTGGGAAAGACCTGCCTCCTCATCTCCTACACCACCAACAAGTTTCCCTCTGAATACGTCCCCACGGTGAGTAACTATGGCAACGTGTACAGGTTGAACTCTCACAGGAAGTGATGCTTGTTCACGGTTTGTGTGAAGAAAAACATCCTGTCAAAGATATGCTGCCTCTTTAATATGCGATTACCACCTTTGTTTTTTTTTATCTGACACCATCCACCCAGATGTTGGATTAAAAGAAGTTCCAGTTGTATTAATTATGGAGGAAGTGTGATCACAGATTACAGCAGAAGAAAAAGAGCATCTTCTGCCTGAAGCGTGAGGGCTTTGCTGATATTATTCAGGTTTTCAGGAGTCATTTATTACCAAAATATGTCAGAAATACAAGGAATTTGACATGGCGGTTGGCGCATAACATCAGACAGTTAGACATTGGACCATAAGACAACATGACAACATAGAGCAAGAGGAGCAAAATAAAATGTATTGCTATGGGTTAGTTTTAAAATAGGGAAATAAAAGTTTAAAAAGTGCATGTGCATGTATATGTGGAGTGTGAAGGAGTGACCGGTGGGACGTCAGAGTCAGTCGGGGGGGGGGGGGGACCCCGCTCTGTTGATGAGCCCTACTGCCGACAGGTGGCGTGAGGTCTTGGTCCTGATGGACCTCAGCCTCCTGCTCGATGGAAGGGGCACAAACAGGTTTTGTCCCGGGTGAGAGGGCAAAACAACAGAATATTCAGCGCTCGTAAACTAAGTCACGGAAAGGAATTTGCTCTGGGCCGATCCTTCGGATCGCAGCCCTCTTGAGTGTGTGTCTGTTGGTGCGTGTGATATGTGCGTATCTGGTGTCTTCTATGAGATGGTTGAGGTCCGTTGTTGCCTCCTGCTGAAGAGGACACGCCCTCACAGATCAAGTACAGACTCGTCCCCCGACCCGTCCTCCGAAATGTTTTGAGTCTTTGTTTTGGGGGAAATCAGCTGACTGACTGTTGACAGGCGGAGTTGTTGCTGCTGCCGGAGTGATCTTAAACCCCCCCCCCCCCCCCCCCTCCCTCCCCCCGGATCGATGGGAAGCTTCGCAAGTGCTGACAGGCATTTACAGCCCTGCTCCGTCCCACTGTCAGCAGGTCTGATCAGAAGAGGGCGGGGCCAACAGCACTGACTCATCTTCCTCGTCTGTCTGTCTCTGTCGATCTGTCTGTCAAACATGTCTCACTTTTAAAAAATCTTTCTTATAATCGTCTTTATTTGCAGTGGTGCTAATGGTTTACTGTAGCAAGTAACACATGTGGAACTCAGTTGTATTATAATACAAATGATTTTCTTGTATTTCATTTGTATTTATTTTACTTTTGTATATTTATTTACCTCTCACTCATCCATGCTGCTTGGTTAGAAACAATTGTGTCAATATCCATCACTAGACGCCAAACACGTGTTTTAACTTCTTTGAACCCAATAGGCCAGGTCAATGACTTGAGTTGGTCATAATTAGAGAGCGCTCTTTATATTCCGATCCTTCACAGCAATCGATCGGGAACCTTCTCGTCGCTGCTTCGTCATGTCGCCACAATAAAAGAAATCACGTCTCCTCCAGAAAACGATCCCCGGCCAGCTTGGGCGTCGTGTCACAATCAAACTTTTTTCCGCCTGTGAATCTGAGTGTGTGTGTGTGTGTGTGTGTGAGAAGTTGAACGAAACCAGATCTGAATCATTGACGAAGAATGTTTGTATAGCCGAACACTGGAGGCCAGAAGCACCAACTGGACACTTCTCTGCGTTGCTGCAGCTCTTTTACACCGGACCACTTTGTTGGGACCAGTTTCCAGCAGCTTCTGCAGCCTGAGTCATCAACAAAAACCTGTGTGCGCATGCAGGAGGTAGCAATGGACCCCTTGATAAGCCCCGCCCTTAAACGCTGAAAAGCCAATAATTCTGTTTTAGGTGGAGAAAAATAATAACATAATTATAATAATAATATATGAAACACCCACTTTGTTCAATATGCCAGATGTCAGACATTTGCCGGTTTTTCCCCTTCTCAGAAGGGTGAAGGACGCTACATGGCTCTCAAAGAGGATGGTGAGTGCACTTCCGGTTTCGTCCCTCACACTGGGTCACGTCCTTCCCTCTGTCGCCCTTCCCCAGGTCTTTGATAACTATGCGGTGACGGTGATGATCGGCGGGGAGCCGTACACTTTGGGGCTGTTTGACACCGCAGGTAAGGAGGAGGTGGGGTAACGCCGGGGAGGAGGCTGGGCTTAAGTTACCAATAAACGCTTTAGTCTTCTTTAACAAACAAACTGATTTATTGGTTTAAGCACCGCGGTTCGAGTGTCGAGTTTGGATTGAATTTTTCTGAAATTTTTCGTCCTAGAGACCTGTCAATCATAGTAAGCCCTGCCCCAAATCGTCCTGCTTTATGGTCTGTTTGAGTCTAAATGGACCATCATTCACTAAATGAACATCATGCTGCATTGAAGAAGACTTGAAACTAGAGACTGAGACCATAAACTCATGTTTACAATGTTTACTGAGGGAATAAATCAAGAGAGAAGTAGAGTCATTTCCTCATAGACGTCTATGGGAGCAGAGGAGTCGCCCCCTGCTGGTCACTACACAGAAGTAGAGTCATTTCCTCATAGACGTCTATGGGAGCAGAGGAGTCGCCCCCTGCTGGTCACTACACAGAAGTAGAGTAATTTCCTCATAGACGTCTATGGGAGCAGAGGAGTCGCCCCCTGCTGGTCACTACACAGAAGTAGAGTCATTTCCTCATAGACGTCTATGGGAGCAGAGGAGTCGCCCCCTGCTGGTCACTACACAGAAGTAGAGTCATTTCCTCATAGACGTCTATGGGAGCAGAGGAGTCGCCCCCTGCTGGTCACTACACAGAAGTAGAGTCATTTCCTCATAGACGTCTATGGGAGCAGAGGAGTCGCCCCCTGCTGGTCACTACACAGAAGTAGAGTCATTTCCTCATAGACGTCTATGGGAGCAGAGGAGTCGCCCCCTGCTGGTCACCACACAGAATGAACACAGCCTTCATCACTGGAAGTTGCCGCCTGGTCGCTGCTCACTTCCTGTGCTACGTGCCCCACACAGTGTGTGCTTGCTGTCAATCAGAGCTGGTGTGTCGCCCTCTGCAGGTCAGGAGGACTACGACCGGCTGCGCCCTCTCAGCTACCCTCAGACCGACGTCTTCCTCGTCTGCTTCTCCGTCGTGTCTCCTTCCTCTTTTGAGAATGTCAGAGAGAAGGTGAGTGTGGTGTGGTCGGGTCGTATTGATCCTCGACCACAGGTTGTGTCGATACCTTTTGGATCCAGACTCCGCCCCTCCACCGTTTTCTTTAAAAGTCTCGTCCCTCTCTTCGCAGTGGGTGCCGGAGATCTCGCACCACTGCCCGCGCACGCCGTTCCTGCTGGTCGGCACTCAGGTGGATCTGCGAGACGACAGCAACACTCTGGAGAAACTGGCCAAGAACAAACAGCGAGCTCTGAGCTGCGAGAGCGGAGAGAAACTCGCCCGAGAGCTGAAGGCCGTCAAATACGTGGAGTGTTCCGCTCTCACGCAGGTAAACGAGTGCATTTAGTCACCATGTTGTTCCTAATTAACTACATTGACTCGTCATTTACTTTCATTGCCTCCATTCATTTGATAGATTATATTGATTTTTTCTTACATATTTATATATATATATATATATATATATATATATATTAGTCGCGTTTGATGACAAAAAATCCAAAATGTCATTTTTAAAAGTTGTATTAGAAATGTTTGCATGCATGTCTGCTTATGACCAGGTAAATACAGTTTATTCCCGTTAATTCCCGTGGAAAGTTTCCAACTTGGAATTTTGCAACCCTCATAGGTCATAGGTATTTATTTGTCATAGCTCACTACTGCTTATGAAGTAAAATGTCATTCTATAATGCACTTTTTTTGTTTTTAATAATATAGTTGTGGTAGAATCTCTTATTTACTTTGTATTTCTTACTCTCTCGTCAGCGGGGACTCAAGAACGTGTTCGACGAGGCCATCCTGGCTGCTCTGGAGCCTCCGGACAACAAGCCCAAGAAGCGCTGCGTCCTGCTATAGACGGGCACAGGGGGGGGGCAGGGGGTGGGGGGGGGATAGACGCATGTTTTACGCAGTGCCTTCAGCCGTAGTGACTTAACACGCGTGTGGTGCTGGAGGAGACGGGCTTTTTTACGGGCATCGTTGTATATTGTATTACAGCGTGTGAGCGACACTCCTCACTAACAATGGACAGTCCAACAGGAAGTGACTTTAGGAAGATGGAGTCTTTTGGTCAGTGAACGGTCGAGGATCCTAAATATTTATGGCCGATCTCATAGAAAGTGTTTACAGAGTTTATTATTACAGAAGCTGAGGGTCAACTCACAAAATGAGAAATAAAGCTCACAGCTTTCAGTTTTCTTAACAACCACAATAATAATAATAATAATAATAATAGTGGGATGAGTAAGTAAAAGTAACAAGATTCTTTGAATGTAAACTTGACAAAAGAATGCAGCTTGAATCTTTTCTCTAAAGCCGTTTCAGTTAAAACACACATTTACCTGTTGGATGAAACGCATTGATGTGCGAAGGCCTTTTGGATTAATGGAGTCATTTGGTTTAAAGTAAACACGCAGGACGACGTCCGAAAAAAGGACAAAATATACTACAAATGCCAAACTTCACCTCGTATATGAAATGAAACTCAGTGCGTCTTCCAGCAGTCGAGCGAACTGCTTTTTTAAATCCTCACCTCATCGCTGCCTTGAAGGAATCCAGATGAATCCTGTGACGTTTTGAGTCTGAAATCTGCCAATGACGACCAGCTCTTCTTCATCACCTTCTCCTCTTCCTCCTCCCACACACGCATTCTGTTGGGCGTCATTAAAGAGCGATCGTTTGACGCTGCGTTCCTCCAGGGGGTAAAGTCCTGGTCCTGGTCCTGGTCCTGGAGGCCTCCTGTGCACCGATGGCTTCTCTTTCCCTGAGTGGTTTCACGCTGCCAAATGAGACGGGACAGACGATCACTAACTGGGGATCTGTGGAATAACTGAGGATATATTTGTGGTAACTAGATTTTATTTCCTGGAAGGAACGTTTTAATCGGCCTTAAACTTAAGAATCTGCCCCATCAAAATGAAACTTAAAAACCACTTTCCTAATTATATTTCCTTCTGTTTTGGAGACGACTGACGGATGATTATAAGTATTATATACATTTCCTTGTTTCTCGGGTGGTCTTGTTTTAGCAGTTTCGGGGCATCCTTTTTATTATTACTTGACGGTGTTGAAGCTGAACCATTAATAAGAGCTAATAAAGCAATAATTACACATGTGGAGAGATTCATGTTGGAACTGTTGGGTGTTCGCAAATAATAAAAACAGTACTTGAATGTTGTTTTGCGTTGACTTATTTATTTTATTTATTCACATTTGTGCTGCTTATTTTCTCCCCCCGCTGCCATTTTTATTATTTATTTGGGATAAATGTACCTAAACAATGCCTCAAACATTCCTTTAAGAGAACATGATAATATACACATTTTTTATTTTCATTTAGTTCATTTCACACACAGCCCCCCCCCTCAGTACCCAGAGGTGAACAGCAGGGGGGGCCAACCCCCCGGCTTTTGTTCGGGGGAGGGGGGGAGGGGGGGTCTTTGGTAGTTACGGCATGTAAATCTCCGCGGCTCATTTTGATTGGCAGACTAAAATGGATCCTTCAGAGCAACGTGGCATGGAGGCTCAGTCGCTCCTTTGTCCTGCAGAGGAAGAGAGATTCATTCATACCTCGTCTCCCCCTCACCCCCCCCCCCCCCCCACCCAAAACAAACAAGCCATGGGCCTGGTCATGCACAGGTGTCGGGTCCAGACGTCGTGCAAAGAGCTCAAAGGCTGTTTAAAGGGTGTTTGGTGCATCAGACAACAGCGTGAGATTGAACCCCCCCCCCCCTTTTATGTACACGTCCCTTAAATGTCGTTACAGAGCTTGCAGCCAGGTGTGTGATTATGATTAATCACATTATGATGGAAAAAAGCTCCATTAAATTTGCGCAAATTGTACATTAAAAAAGGTTTTTTTTAGGGAACATCTTTTCCTCCAGAAGGTCGACTCGATCCAGAAGGTCGACTCGTAGAGTTTTGGATTATTTTCCACTTTATTCATTTGAGTCGACTTGTGTGATTCCTTGTGTTGAGTCATCAACTGTGAACGAGGTGATTATTTAATCCATCAACTCTAAATATTAAAATGGTGTATTTTGTGTCATTTTTCATGTGAGCGGCGTTGGAAAGTAACTAAATACATTTTACTTTTACTTTTATTTGACAGTTGTTGTTTGAACGCGCATCAGGTGAAAGGTCGTGTCTACGTGGCGGCCATCTTGTCTCCTTCATCCCGACGCGCCTCGTTCTCTGCTGCATATTTTTGGATGTCCATCTGACCTCGTTATAAGTGCGTTGCCACAGGCAACCAGCTTGGAGAAGGTGCAGGAGCAATGGGGGGGGGGGGGGTGTAGAACAGTTGCATCATGGGATAGAAACCCGACCTCCGTTCTTTTTTTAAATGTTACACTGTCTCGTCTCTTGGAGGCGTGCAGAGCGTGCGCTCGTGGCCCGGCGAGGACGCTCAGTGGGCCCGCAACACGTCGAGCTCCTTTTATGCTGAGTCAGAACAACGTTTGTCTACATTGTCGAGTGTGGAGAAGGCAACAAGGTCCTTCATGTCCACTTTGGGGACAGACCTTTGGACACAAGTTGAAATGGACAAAAACTACCATCAAGAAAAACACAGCATGAGTCCATCCAAAGTCAAACAGACCATAAAGCAGGGGATGCTTTAGGGCGGGACTTACTGTGATTGACAGGTCTCAACCACAGCTTTGTCCAGTCCGGTCTCTTTGTTTTCATTTAACTCGTCATCCCAAGTAAAGTCGCCCCTTAGCTCCGCCCTCTGGGGTCATGGCGTCAAATCCAAGATGGCCTCCTTAAAAAAACAAGATGGAGATGGCACAAAAGCAGAGCTGTTTGACCATCAATGTGTGCGACAATGTGTTGAATGGCTGTGTGTGTGTGTTTGTCTTTGATCGTCGGGTCTCTTTATCTCGATCGTTGCGGTTTTATATCTTTCATTTTGTGCGTCCGTTTCCTTCTGTGTGTCAGAGGTTGTGTGCGTTGATGCTTTCGAGTGCTATT